>NC_134488.1:20617088-20796871 GCF_040206685.1 Ascaphus truei
CAAACACCCACAAACCTTAATGGGATCAGTTGTGCAGCTGTACCAAACACCCACAAACCTTAATGGGATCAGTTGTGCAGCTGTACCAAACACCCACAAACCTTAATGGGATCAGTTGTGCAGCTGCACCATATTTCACCCTGAGGAATATCGAGTATCCACTTTATCTTTTGTTTCAACATTGCCCCTTATTCCCTGGAGAGTGTACTCTCTCACAAACAGGGCCCTGGAGAGTGTACTCTCTCACAAACAGGGCCCTGGAGAGTGTACTCTCTCACAAACAGGGCCCTGGTTACCGTTTGTATCTTTTTGTGCATGTTTGTCCTTATTTGGTACATCATTCTGTTTGGGTAACACACACACACACACACCTCTGTACCCCCCATTGTACCAAGCTGCCAAACATGCTGGCACTTTACAAATAAACGACAATAACAGTTGCAACACCGGCTGTAATGAATCTATACTTCTCCGGAGAAAGTTACAGTAAATAAGAGGTACAATCTCCTTTTTGGAAACTACAGAGAATTAAAGAACTTTGAAACCTCATTTGAGGACATTGTGTGCATTGCATAAAATAAGACAGTGTTTACTGCTGGAAGGGTTCTTTCAAAGCGTTACACAGGTTATAAGACCACATTTCCTTGTGCTCCTTGCAAAGCATATTAAAGGAGCAATCCAAGCCAGTTGTTTTCTTGTTGTTTTTAAACACAAGTTTGAAGCAGGGGGTCTCATGATCTGAACCCCATTCATTTCAGCTCCAGGGGCCCCCTGCTTCCGTAGATACTGACTTACGAAGGGGGGGCCTCACTGGATGACATCACGGCTTCCTATTGGCCCACAGGGTCCGCCGGGAGATTTGGAAAGCAGACATATAGTGAACCATGGAGCGGCTACCGGCACCCCCACTTTGGAGGCAAGAGCCTCTAGAAGCATTGGGTCCCCAAAGCTAAAATTAATGGGGTTCAGCTCCAGAGACCACCGATTCAATTCTGCATGAAAAAAATAAAACCTCTTGGATTGCCTCTTTAACATATTATTGTTTGTAAAGACAGTACAATCCAAATGCCCAGTACTTTCACAATGTAGTTTGTAATAAGAATACATCTATCTCCACATTTTTTAAAAAATGTTTACCTTTTTTCACAGGCAACGCTGTCAATGTCCATGCTCTGGGAGCGGGACAGAGATTGCGATTGTGTTTCGAGGCTATTTGATGGAGAGCTGCTGAGCGAACTGACTCCTTCACTGCTCTGACTTCGATGGGCCACCCCTAAACAAAAACAGAACCCCACGCTTTGTTAAACAGGTGCAAAAAAAGTAAACTCATAAAACACAAGATGGATTGTCGTTTAGAAATATGGAATAATAATAATCATAATAATAAGTCCTTATGTCTAGGAATATGAAAAGACTAAAAATTCCATCACACTGGAGGCTCCGTGAAATGTAAAATGGATATTACGGGTTACCTTTAACACATAAAAGGTTAAAAGGTAATGTTACCATATATGATATACCATTAACTCAAATTCACATCGGGTTGTATTATACATATTGTTATATTCTGGTAGCGAGGAATCCCTAATGGAGATATAGAAACCGAAGTTGTTTGGTGCGATACATCGAGATTATAAATACTGCTTACATTTACGGAGTAAAAAATGCTTCACATTGCAAGTACAGAATCCCGTTTCACAGAACCACACTCTTTAGAAGTTATCACTGGTACCAGACGCAGATGAAAAAGCATTACAATCTAAACTGCCAAGTCCTGCATGGACCAGATAGTGCACCCATCACTGCGTCTTTAATCCAAGCACGTGGTCCGTCACAAGAAAAAGAGAGGCTTGATTTAGCAACAATGGATAACACCCATGTCTTATAAGGCACAAAGTTAAAACTCCTATGGGGCAGCCTCCTTATCACCACATCCCATGAATAGCAGCATCAGGATTTAGCAGAGTTCTATAAGAACAGGCGGCCTATTTACAACGGTAATGCACACAGCTTGCTGCAGCTTTGCACTGGGAAGATCAGGGCGTAGAACAGAGAGCTGAGCTTTCAATCCATTTGTTAATGGTAAATGATATATAAAAAGGACACTGTCATAAAGAGCATGAGAAAGGACTTATCAAATTGAGCAACTGCACTGGTTGGGTTTGGCTGCCACATTTCTAATAGAATCAGACAAGAGCTGAGAATGAAGACCAGCGTGTGAAAAGACTGGCTCCCTCCGGTGAGGATATGCCTAGTCCGAGCGCAACGGCAAAATAGACCAACACAACATGTACAGAGAACATTATAACAAACTTCTGATAAAGTACAAACACACCTGGATAGCAAAACATCGTAATCTCTCTGCCAGAAGAGGCAGCAACGCATTGCTCTGCAAGGGGTTAAACCAACACAGCAAATAAAAGTGGTTAACACCCGTTTGTCTCCAAAAAGAAATGTCTTTTATTCTAGGTTACAATATAAAAAAAGAAGCAGAAAACAGAGCTACTGTATATAGACATCTGTGCACTACCAGATACAGATTGCTGCTCAACCCCGGTTTACATCCCTAATTTAGAGTTCTTGCCCAGGGTTGCACCCAAACTGATCGGAAGATCAGAGGTGAAAGCACAGAGAACCCTATCTCGGCGCACTCCTCACTTTGAAATGAGACATATTCGGTCAGGGTTGGCCAACTCCACTCCAAGGGCCACCACCAGGTCAAGGTTTAGGGATTTCCCTGTTTCAGTATAGGTGGCTCAATCAGTGGATCAGTCGAAGACTGCACCACCTGTGCTCAAGCAGGCATATCCTTAAAACCTGACCTGTTGGTGACCCTTGAGAACTGGAGTTGAGCCCTCCTGTGTAAGGCTGCGCTTATAATGCCTGCGACGTCGCTAGAAAACAAAACAATTGACTCCGTCGCCAGCGCTTCTAATAAGCGCGACGGAGTGATGTCGCGTCTGGAAAATTGGTAGCCGGGTCTATTTGATTTTTTTTAGAGACAGTCGTCACATGTGACTGTCTCTAAACCAAATTGCGCGGCCCGCCCCCTTTAGTGACGTCACTGGCGACCGTCACTAAAAAACAAATGACAACTATCGCGGGTGGCGACAGCATCGGTCGCGTCGCCAGCACTATAAGCGCGGCCTTAGGTTCACTTTCAAAATGTTCAGATGATTATGCGGCGTTGCCATAGGGGGACACATTAATCTGTAAGGTTTTTCTACAGGTTTTCAACTGTGTTATTTTATGTGCACTGCATGTTCATGGTATAAACTGCCGTTCATCCGCCCAGGAACATACGACAGGGCAGGGGTGCGCAAAGTGGGAGGCACCCCAAGATTTTCTGGGGGGGGGGGGGGCGGTTACAGAGACCCCGTGCTCTTCCCCAAGGCATTTAAATTAAATGCCGGGGGAGATGCGAAGCCTCTAAATCTCTTACCTGGTCTCAGCTGCCTCTTCAGCGATGCGACGCCATGACAACGCGTTGCCATGACGCCGCGTCGTCACATGACACCGCAAAGCTCAGAGCCGGGAAGGGGGGAGAGCTGACAGGGGGGCCGCAAACTGAAAAATGTGCGCATCCCCGACAGAGAATTGCAATATCTTCTGTTCTCCTCCAAGTTTCTATTGGAAGTGAAACCAAAAACGGTCTGCTGAGATATGTAGGTTAAACACATCACTAGTGGCAGGTTCCCTGAACCGTCTTCATGTTGTGAGTAAATACAAAAGAAGGTCACTAGAATGAGTAGACCTCAAAGGGAAGGGAGTGGGACAGAGAGACAGTCATTGTAACCAGTACAGAACGCTGCATATCACATGCGAATGAGCCATGAGGTGGAGGAGCCTGTCTAATGTCGTCACGTCCTCTCCAATGCTTCTTAGCACGATTGAAAATACTAGTGCTAGGTACAACATTCTTCCCGGGAGCAAGGGGAAAACATTACCCAACCTCCAATTACTTAATCACCGTAAATATATCTGAACATCTGACTTACCAAACCAGTGTGTCATCTTCCACTGATGTTTATGCATTATGAAAACATTGTACCATTAAGCTGTATAATACATAGCAGACCACATGCCTGTTATAGACACTAGGGACAGGAGGATGGAGGAACAAGCTGTTCTCCAAGCGTGTATATTAATACCAGTCTGGCAGGGGGGAAAACAGGGGATAAACTAACAGCAAAATTAAATCAGGGTTACCAAAGCAATATCAAAATCTCTCTTTAATTACATGAGGTAAACATTCCCAATGAAATAATACAAATATTTGCATTTGTGTAACACATTTCATTCCCAATGGTTCCAAGCCTTTCAATTCAGCTACTCCTTGAGCACAGGCAAATTTCTGTCAGTTTCCAAAGGGGAATGGGATACAAAGATCATTACATTCAAATATAGATGGACAAATACAGGTTCCCAAGGAACAATAAGAACGGTAACAAGGCGAGAACTGAAACAGACCGCACAACAGTCAAACCACTAGGTTGCATGCGACAGTCTCCACCAATTAGATTTACTGGAGACCAATTTATTTATATATCACTAAACGTTAGAACGGTGCAACCCACGGACACATTATCCTTACTTTATTGAAAGGGGCAGGAGCGGCCTGCTCTGCGAGCAGCAGTGAGCAGAGGCCCTTTAGCGCATGGAATACTTAGGATCCGGGTGCTACGTACCTGACGCTCCTATAGGGGAGGTAGCTGGAGTTATGCCCTGAACATTTAGGCTGAGCTGGTGGGACCCGCCTGGGGCCGGTGCCACTGCTGGCGGTCCGGGAGGGTTCTCCCTCTGTGGAGACGTTAGTGGAGTTGTGGGCTGTGAAGTGGGCCCACCAGCAAGTCGAGCGAGGCGCCTACGTCTGATCTGCGCCAGGGAGAGAGGAACAAACAAAACAAAGTTACCTTTATGCTATGAGGTTTGCACAAAAAGATTTTAATAACAATTAAAAAAATTTTTTTTTTATCATATTTACAACCTTAGATACAATACATTCAGTCCACATGAAGTCTTGATTAAACGAGCTCAAAAATCAGTACGTACAGTATTTGTTAGTAACTATTATGTTGCTCTATAGAGAAAAAATAAAGTGTGCAGTAAGGTGAGGGATACTCAGCGCAATCAACACACACTGATCCCCAGTCAGTCCTAACCCAATATCTATAGAACTAATCTGGGGGTGGGGGAAGGGAAGGGGACAGGGGAAGGGGAAGCTCCCGCGTCAGCAAAATGAGGATAGTATATGAAATCAAATAACACACAAACTGGTGCAATAGAGGATAAACTATAATAACAACATAAACAGACAGACAAGTTCCTCCTTGAATGCACTCAGAAAGGTAAGTCAGAGCGATATGGTTGATAACATTAAAAACCTTTTAATCACCAAATAGTAAGAACATATTGTATAGAGGGAAATGGTAGAAGTAGTCCACGGCCAGTCCCTTAAAACAAACCAAGAAAAGATCTTCCTAAATAGGTGTATGGAAGATAGTGGGGACAATACACCACCTAGGTGTGGGCTACCGAAAACTGCAAAGTCTCGCCACAAAATAACTTCAGACTTGAGAACCTGTCCTGTTGGCAGGAATTCTATTATCAAAAAACCGGCACACCTATAGAAAAAAGTATGCTGATACTAGATCTGAAGAGGCAGTTCATATACAGTTCGTGAGTAATAAAGCCCTTACATCCGTATACATAGACCACAAGGAATGGGGGTGTATGTCAACTCCAGAACACAAATGAAGTCAATCCGATGCATGAGGTGAATGTTTAAAAGCCGCAAAACATGGGAAATCTTACGTTTTTTTGTTTGTTTGTTTTTAAATAAATCTGTTCTGTAGTATTAGATATTTTTTGGTTGGGGAACACCAGAATTAGACTGTGAAATTCTGGAGAACCCCAACAACCCACCCCACCCCTTTCATGACTGACACACACACACACATTCATCCCCCCCCCCACACAGACACACACACACTCTTCCCCCCCCCCACACTCTTCCCCCCCACAGACACACACACACACACACTCTCCTCCCCCCCACACAGAGACACACACACACACTCGCCCCCCCAAACACAGAGACACACACACTCTCCCCACCCCAACACAGAGACACATACACACACTCCCCCCACCCGCAGACACACACACACACTCACCTCACCTTCCTGCCTCCCCTACAATCTACCCTAAACGCTGCTGTCAGAATCACTCTACTCTTTCCTAGATCTGTCTCCGCGTCTCCCCTCCTGAAATCACTCCTGGCTTCCGATCAATGTGGCAAAAATGGGGTAATCAGAGCATTAATAAAGGCAGTGGGCTCAGCTGGTTACCCCTATTTCGCGTTGGGGATGAAGGGGTTAATTCTATATGCATGGCTGTCCCCAGTTTGCAGGCTAATCTCTACCTGCAGTGAAGTGCCTTTCTGTTGCTGTTTTAAAATGTACAGGCAGGATGCTATTTTTTTGTCTGCCTGCCTTTGTAAGGCAGTAAGGACCAAATATTATGCATACAGGAGCCCCCTGTTGGGATGAAAGATCCCAGATTCGTAAAGTGTCACTTAATCAGGATGTTTCTGAGTAGCAGATCCTGTTACTCCTCCTGGATATTTCACACCTCGGGACCCAAACTCCAGACATTGTGTCCCCAGAAATGAGTGGCCCATTTTTACTTAGCAGTGCTACCAAGCAGCTTACTGAGCATGCTCAGAGATACCTGAGCTGGCTGTAGGACTGGCCCATGTGACCTGGCAGGTTCTAATAGGAGGAAGATAATTCCTTGCCAATGGGATGAGGCTAATGTATCCCTTCAAAGGCCCTTGTCCTTAAAAAGGCCTGTACCCCTCATTCCTGGGTTATTCCTGTTTTTGCTATTGCTGTTACCTGATTTCTTCAAGCGGCTACAATTCCAGAACGCAAGGGGTTAAAAACATCGCAACAAGGAAACTTGCCCTGCTTCAGGATTTCCTTAGCCCTGGGGATTCCAGCAAATCCCAGAGAACCAGAAAAGACTTTGCCCATTCACAGAAGGATTGGACTGGGGCTATTTATTTGGCAATTTGCAAATGGACTACATTTTAAAGGACAATCTTCTGGTGCTTTGCATCTTTCTGGACATTATCCTCTGTTTCTCTACCCATGAGTGTAATTATTAAGTTTATTCTGCAGTTGTCGTGTGTTTGCCTATCAAGGGAATAAATCTCAGTTTATTTTGCTCAACCTGTTCTGCTCAATCAGGATCCACGAAATATAAATGTGTTATTAAGCGCGTCTCCCGTGACAAGCGTTTAAAACTCCAGTTGGCTTCCGATCAAATCCCGCATCTCACACTCAATTCTCCTCCTCACTTTTAAAGCTTTACACTCCTCTGCCCCTCCTTACATCTCAGCCCTAATTTCTCGTTATGCACCATCCAGACTCTTGCGTTCTTCTCAAGGATGTCTTCTTTCTACCCCCTTTGTATCTAAAGCTCTCTCCCACTTTAAACCTTTCTCACTTACTGCCCCGCACCTCTGGAATGCCCTTCCCCTCAGTACCCGACTAGCACCCTCTCTATCCACCTTTAAGACCCACCTTAAGACACACTTGCTTAAAGAAGCATATGAATAGCACTGTGGGTATTCTGAACACGTTACATAAAGCTTGGCCCCCTGCAGACGCACTTACCAAAATTCCCTCCTACTGTCTCTGTACGTTCTCCCTACCTACCAATTAGACTGTAAGCTCCTCGGGGCAGGGACTCCTCTTCCTTAATGTCTAAAGCACTTATTCCCATGATCTGTTATTTATATTATCTGTTATTTATTTGATTACCACGTGTATTACTACTGTGAAGCGCTATGTACATTAATGGTGCTATATAAATAAAGATATACAATACAACAAAGTCAGACAATAGCAAAGAAAACCCCTACCCCACAGAGCTTACAATCTAAGTATGATGAGGGTCTTTCCTGTAGAGCAGTGGGTGCGCAAACGGGAGGGGGGGCAAGAATTTTTTTGGGGGGGGAGGGGGCACAGCAGTTAGAGGCCACACACTCTTTCCCAAAGTATTTAAATTAAATGCCAGGAGGGGGGGGGGGGGGGGAGACCATGCCAGGCTTCTGTAACTTACTTACCTTGATTCAGCCGGGCTTCAAGCAAAAGGTCGCCATGGCAACATAGCGTCAAACGATGGCGTGGGGGTCACGTGACGTCACATGACCCCGCTGTGTCATTTGACGCCCGACGTCATGGCAATTATCTGTTATTTATTTGATTACCACATGTATTACTACTGTGAAGCGCTATGTACATTAATGGCGCTATATAAATAAAGACCATACAATACAATACCTCTCTTTCCCACATACAGACACACTCTCCCCCCCCCCCTCCCCCCACACAGACACACAGAAATTGTCTTTGAGGCTACGGCCCCACTTCCTGCGCTGCACGCGTGCCTGGCGGCGCGTGCAGCCGAATTCCCCGGTCTGCAGAGAGCTGCAGGGGGAAAGACAGGAAGGAGGGGGGGGTGCGTGGCCATGACATCACCGGCAGGTCCGCCCTCATTGGCTGAACTGCCGGGGGCGTGGCCTAGCACTCCATCGCTAGGTCTGAACTAAAATTTCATGTATCCCTGAAAAAGTGTCAGCTCAGCGCGGCGGCCGCTCCTCGCAGCGGGCCCGGCCCCATTGAGGGGCGGCTCTTGTCCCCATCATAGCAAGCGCAGTTGCAGCCAGCGGGGACCATGCCTTAGGGCTGTTATATAGTGTTCGGCCGTGCGCGTGCGTAAAATAAATAAATCCTGAAATAATTTTTTCATTTGTTGCACACACACACACACACACACACACACACACACACACACACACACACACACACACACACACACACACACACACACACACACACACACACACACACACACACTTCAGCGGCGCGATTTTTCTTTTTTTCTTCTTTCCCCGTCGGCCGTTTTTACTCTCCTTGCCGTGCGCGGCACCATTACAGAAAGGCTGACTGACGACAGCCAACTAAAATTCCGCGTGCGCGGCATAGTGTGCGCCCAGCACTATAGAACGGGCCTTGGGAAGCAGTCTCCCCCCCCTTCCTCTTTCTCCCCCCCCTCCCCAAAGAGGACGGCAGAAGCAGGGAGAGGAAAGAACCGTGAGATGCCGGCTGCTGCCGACTCACTTCTGCGTGGGGGTGCTGCACCCGCGCCTGGCACAGCTGGGAGTTATCCCACCTCTCTCCCTCTGGCGGCCACGGAACCCCTGAGGGGTGCTCGTGGACAACCAGTTGAAAATCACCAAGACAGTGACCATTTTAAAAAAAAATTAAATTTAACTCAAAGCCATTTTTATGAGTTTTAAAGAATTCTTCTATTTCTACAGCAGGCTTTAACCCACCTCCCCAACAAGATCTTTGCAGCACTTTCCTGTTTGTGATCATTTGTTGCCAATATTTCCAGCAGTTTGAGCTGCAAACTGTAACAATAGATAATGTTACCTTAGTAATATAAGAATACATTGTAGCTGCTGAGTTACATTGACTAAAGGATTGAGTGAAACTGAAAAGGCGACCATTATGTTAGGCACACAATTAGGATTTTTACAGATTTATAACAGGAGAACCAAACGATTGCCAGCTTAGGTACAGTAAGGGAGTAGAATTATACATTGTCACATGCTTTAAATATAAGGGGGGGAAAAGGGGGGAATTAATATTGCTACTTTAACAAATTCACGCTGACGGTATGGGTAAATGCGACTACTTTTAATAAAGGTCAAGCCCGCCATTACCCGTAGCTGTCCGTAGTATTATGTAGCCTGGTTCCAGCACTTCAGGGACCAGGGGTTAATGTTGTGCTCAACTAGAATGTTGCAAAGTTGTATGTGACCTTCCCAAGTAACTTTATCTTGTTCTTTTAATGTTGTAGTTAAGCCCACCAATCAGGGGCTGGGTCGTATTGGATGTGCCAATTTCTCTCTAAAAGAAAGCCATGCTGTGCCATGGAGTATAACAAGTGGGGAGGGATGTCCCTGTTTTAGTCTTGGGCCTCGAACATGGTGCCACAGACAGTGTGGACGCTGAGCGAACAGACAGCCTTAAGACAGTGTTCGCGCCAATGCGGCGTGCGGGCATTGAGCAAGAAATCAGTTCAAACTGATTTCTTGTCGCGGCAGGCTGGTCACGTGAGTGGTTCAACCAATGAGGACGAACCAGCTCCGTGACGCCCCCAGGCACATCCCCCACGGCCCGTCTAGTATGGACCCGCTTTCCCTCAGCCTCCACGCGGGAGAAGTCACTATGTCCGAGGCCTAAGGCGCATCCATAGTAACAGCGACTGCGCGAGTGCCAAAATCAAAATGCCGGGAGGCAATGCGCATGGTCATAGAGCGTGCGTGCATGAGCGTGACGAGGAGACCAATACTTAGCAAGACAAATTTATTTGAATACTCTGCGCGACGGCCGGGTCACGTGCGCCGCTCAGCCAATGTGGGCGAACCGCTCACGTGACGTCACGGACACGCCTCCCCGGCACTCCCCCGTTGTGCAATCCTACAGGCCACAGATCACTTCTAGTTCAGGTGCGCGTGACGTCATGCGCGTGCCCGTATTAGATCCCAGGCCTTAGACATTGGACATAGTGCGCGCACGGCACAAACAAATTCAGGTAAGTAAACCAGTCCGGCCATGCTGCGCACGATGCACGCAGCAGGATTTGGAGGAGACAAAGAAATTTGATTTTTCACGTCACGGCCGCGTCACGTTGCCGTTTGAACCAATCAGGGCAAACCAAGCCAGATGATGTCACGCCACACTTCCCCATCATTCGTGCTAGGGAGTCCACAAATCGCTCAGGCGACAGGCGCGTGCTCCTTCCTGCGCACACTATGGCCACAGCCTAAGTCCTGTTCTATGTCAGTGTCAATTCCAGTGCTGGTGCCAGGCCTGGAGTCCTGTTCCAGAGGAAGAAAACAGTGGAAATCTCTTTAGGGGAGGTCCCTGCACCTAGTTATATAGGGTCACCCCAATTGGGAGTGTGTGTGTTGTACATCTAACAGTTGTGGATATCTTTATTCCAATAAATTCAATTTTATCAACTCTGTTGTTCTGTCTGGCGAATTGATCCCTGGGGTGAACACAGAACAAAGATTCTAGTTACTTCCAATATGAATACGAGCCAATGAAATGTGTAGCAATTACCAAGGCGTGATTAATAGAGAAGAGGTTTAAAATATTTTCTGTGGGTGTCAACAATAATGAAGTATGCAGAATCTGTACGTTTAAAATCATACTGCTTAAAGCAGCAGAGCAGCTAACTGCAACTTATTTCAGAGTTCCCAACTGGTATTTCTTGAAAGCATATAATCCACTAAACCCGCTACTTAACTGGTTTTGGAAATAAACTCCCTAAAACCTTTAGACCCAGAACAGTCGAATGTTCCTTCCAGGCGTTAAATTTAAAATAAATACTTTTGTTTAAATTAAAGTAACAAGCCATGTGGTTTCACACCCTCCTAGTCCTGGACATTCACCATTTCTTCCCTTACAGCAGGTGCGCACAAATATTTTTTTTTTGCGGCACGCTCCTCCCCCCTCTGCTTTACCTCCTTCAATGGCCGTCCCCCTCCTTACATCGCGCGGGGTCGTGTGACATCACGTCACCAGGGCAACAATGACGTCATTTGACGCTGCGTTGCCATGGTCACGCGCCCTGAAGCCGGCTGAATCCCAGTAAGTAGAGATTGCAGAGCCCTCGCGCGGTCCCCCGGCATGTAATAGGCTTTGGGAAGAGCGCGGGACTCTGCAACCGACCATGCCGCCCAGTTTGCGTACCGCTACAGGAAATCTGTTAGGCTTCCCGATAAGCCTCAACACTGTGAGCCAAATAAAAAGTACTATATAATTCTACAGGGCATTCTCTTATTGGGAAACTAAGCTGCCCCGACAGGTTAGGAATCAATAAAAAAAACCTTCACAAAAAAAAAAATATAAAGATTACTAGGATTGAACTGAAATGCGTTTTTTGTTTTTTTTCTTGTCCTACCTTATTTTTATTTTCAAATTTGTATTTCTTGTACTTTACCGGTCAATACATTTGTCATTGTTTTGAGGACCCAGCACCTTTAAACCGACAAAAACCAGCACTGGTTAAAGCAGTCCGTTCCAAAATGATTTATTTATTTTTGTAACCTGATGCTTTGTTCATGAGATGTGTTTGAGATATATTAAATAACACTGTTTTGTGTGCTTGACTTAAGCACCTGACTTCTCAGTGAATATATTAGCTTATTTATTTTTTGTGTTTTGACATGTTAAAATGTGTGTGCACCATATCGCGAGTGGCGTTTCTGATCTTCTGTCCCCGTTCACAGTCTAAAGGTTACCATGATAACCTCAGCAGCTAGGGATTAAGAAAATCATGATCACACACACACACACACACACACACACACACACACACACACACACACACACACACACACACTTTGGGTGGTGCTGCTTGTATTGTTTACATATATATTATTTTACAGTATGTGAAACAAGAGATCTAGAGAAGCTAAACAGCAGGGAGCCAAGCCAAGGAGACTCTCCCCTCCCCCTCCGGTCCCGAGATATATTGTTACAGGAATTCTAGCCGAGGAGAAACAAAACGACCACTGGGGGCAGCCTCACTGTTGGCCAATAGAAAAAAGTGTTTCGTCACCATCAGATGACATCACAGCTTCCAAATTGATGACTGAGCAGCCATCTGTTTTTTGTTGCAAGCACTGGCATTGCAGCTGTCACTTTTGAACCCTCCCCCAAAAAAAACCCGAAATTCCAATTGTCCATGTCAATATGAAATAAGACCGAATTGCAGCTTTGACCGCTTAACTGCAAAAGATTACTAGGCTTCTGGTTGCCCTGGTTCAGATCACTGGTTACTTAACAGTTCTGTGCAAAATCCAGTATCAATCTACAGGTCTCCTTGATTAGCCATGTGGGATGCTCGAATTTGTAGTCAACTCCCTGCAGGTCTTATGACTGAACCACCTGTGCTGAAGCAGGGATATGGAGCTGGCCATCCTTCACCTGGAATTTTAGCCATTTTTTTGGTTTCTGTGTGTTGGCAGGAGGATTATTACCATAATTTACTAGTTCTAATATGGTAGACTGTTGCGATTCATAGGCTTATATGGCCCAAAAGAAAACTGCACGCTAAACTTGACCATGAAGGGAAACCTTTGCTGTAACAGCATACCATTGTTTCCCAAATAAAAGAACTACTTAAAGCTGCAGTTCAGCCTTTTTTTTTTTTTTTACTTCAATAGTTTCATGTGGGCAATCTCTAATTACCTAAAGAACTGCCGGTCAATTTGTTCTCCGTCTACTGATCGGCAAAGTTTGGCGACATCTTTAAATATGGGGAATGTAAATGGTTGCTATAGGAACAAGCATGCTTGTTAAAATAGAATACAAGAAAATTGGTCTTTCAAAGTTGTTTTTTTTAAAACAGAAAATGCTAAAAGTATTTTTTCTTACTACAGAACTGATTTAATATAAAAAAACAACACACATGCAGGATATTGCCTGAACTGCAGCTTTAAACATACAGGTATTTGTCTAAAGTTGTGATATTGTGAATCCAGGACTGCAGTAGAGAATTTGTCATAGTAATTAACCAAATTATATTGCGGTGCAAAATGAACATCTCCCAGTAATTTAATGCGATGATGCCACCCTCAGTACAGCTGAACTAATTCTGGAGTGTACTGACAGTCACACTTAACTACTTCTGGAACGAGCAAACAGCTACAGATGCAATTTCATTTAGATCTTTGCTGAAGTTAACTATACAGCTGTCAGCAGGATACACCCGTCACCCGCAACAAAACAGCTGCATTGCACAAGAGGTATATCTGGGATGTTGTTCCCCTGTTCCATGGAAAACACGTGACCAGGCTATAGGCTCGCTGAACACATTGGTTTCAGGCCAGACAATCTGGCGCTTGTCACTACATTTGCAAAGTATGATTTAATAAAAATTTGCCTTCAGATGAGAAATAAAAAATAAAATAAATTACAGGTAAAAAAAGGATTCAACCACAAAGAGAAACTGGAAACAACTTGATAAACTCATGAAAATAGCTTGTATCATGAAGGAATCTTAACAGGAAGGCACTGAAGAAAACTGCCACGGGGAATTTCAATCTCAAGGACCTGTAAGATTACAAGGAATAGTCACACTTAAAGCTGCATTCCCGGTCAGGGGGATCAGTTTAAAGAGGCACTCCAGGCGACACTGTTTAAAGAAGAGAGAACAAAAAAAAAAAAAAGTTTTTATAGGTTTGAAGCAGGGGATTTCTGGAGCAGAAAGAACTGCATTGATTTCAGCTCCGGAGACCCCCTGCTTCCCGAATTACTTACCTCAGTAGGTGCTGCCTGCAAGAGCCCTGGATGGGTTCACAATATGGCGGTTTAAAATATCCCATGTCAAGCGGGCCAACAGGAAACCGTGAGGTCTTCCCTATTGCACCACGTGACGCTGGAGCTTCAAACTGCACAGAGATACTGCACCTACGGCGGTAACTCGGGAAGCAGGGTTTTTTCCACAAGTGAAATCAACTCTGTTCAGCACCGCAGAGCCCCAGCCTCAAACCTATTACAAACATTATTTTTTTTTTTTTAAAGCAGCAGTGTCACTTGAAGCGCTCATGTAAGTAAGCTAGGTGGGGAGGTGAAAAAGTTTTAAACATTTTTTATGGGGGGGGGGAGGGGGGTTAACAGCATCATTGGCTTCTGTAGAAAAACGGTCAGTTTTACTTATTTACATCCTGTTAAAAATAAATGTTTTCTTTTTCTCCAATTCCACTGAATTTAAGGTAGACTCTTATAGGCTTCATATTTACTATACAAACAGAGACAAAACAGACAATTCAGTTATAAGGATTGACAGTCTTATCACCAACATTAGATAACCATTGTAGAAACCTTTCAATGTTTTTATTTGCCATTGAAAAGTTACAAGTTTAAGGTTTAAAATTATTTAAACTTAGCCAGATTTGAAAACTTTTTTTTTTTCAAACATAATTTGAACTAGGGGTTTCTCTGGAGCTGAACTATATCATTTTTATTTTATTATTTGTATATATTAGTTTTGCACGTTTCCCCATGAAGAATTAAAACATGGCTGCCTGCATCTCCCAATAGGAAGCTGCAATATTGTTGGATGCAGCTTCCTATTGGCCTGTGGATCCTGCAAGATTTGGTGGCCATATTGTTTTCCCAGGAGGGACCCTTCGCATTCCACCAGCACTAGCGATCACGTAACCATTTTGATTGCTCCGTAACTGATGATAGAACAGAAGGGGAGGACTCATCCCCCTGCCATCCATCAGTGCAGATTGCATCCTGGGCGCTATAGGAAACAAGCATATTTTTGGGGACATAGCTACTATGTCACGGCCCCCCCAGGGTGCCGTACCGATGACGTAGTAGCTACGTCCTACAGCACTTTAAAAAGTAACAGTTTACGAGAACGGAAAAGGAGCCCACTCTTGCGTTTCCCGGCAGCTAGATTGTGTTCAGAACGTGATCACACCAAAAAAATCCCATAACATAGCTACGTTACACACGGAATCTATACCATTAAGTACCTCAGGAACGTAAACATGCCACTGTCCTTACTTTACACTGATCCTAGTCAGGGCTGCCCCTTTACCTCCTCAGGCCAGGTCCATAGAAGCGCGCGCGCTCACGACCAAGCGCATGACGTCACGCGCGCATGTACTTGAAGCGATCTGTGGCCTGCAGGGTTGCGCGATGGGAGGCGTGCCAGTGACATCACGTGAGCGGTTCACCCTCATTGGTTCAACCGCGCATGTGACTCGGCCGTCGTGCGCCAAATTGAAACGTATTTGTCTCGACGCACACGGCCCTTGAACGTGCGCATTGTCTGCCTGCCTTTTGTTTTCGGCATGAAATGGCCGGGGCCTTAGTGTGCCTGTATGATAAAATCGATTGAAAATGACGAGTTGCCCTCGTGACTTCCAGTGGACATCATAGTTTTCTAGGGGAGATCGCAGTCACTGCACTCACGCAGCGGACCATAGTTATGTTTCAGGGTTCATCTGTACCTACTGGTGCCTCCTTTAAATAGCACGACTTTGTAGATGCATTTCCTGCTTCAGGAGACCAGGCATGCAAAAATCAGGGAAGGGAGCTAGGACAGAAAAGGCAATGGTACTCGTTATAGATACACATTGCAGTATGTTCCTTGCTGGGAGTGAGGTGATATAAGCACATCCAGCTCCGATCATATGCCTGGGTTTGGCACCTTTTAGATGTAAAAACTACTAATAAAAAAGGTGCACCTTTATTTTTTGGGGTGAATAGGTCTTACCAAACTGTATTTTATCATGTCTGTTCTCACAACTCATTGCTTTATTAAACTGTTTTATTTCTGAAGAATGAACCCAAATTCAAACCCAGACTTAACATGGATCATAAACCTTACTGCACTTTGTGACATCATAGAACTAAAAAAATATGGCCATGTGCCCAAATACCCGGCATCAACTCCGCTCTGTGCTACCTGGTGCAAAGGAAGTGGAAAGACAGCAAGGGTGACCATACGAAACTACTACACGCTTTAACCTTTTCAAATAACATTTGAAAAAACAAATAACAGCTAGGAATACAAAATAAAATTAAACTTGGCAGTCTACTTTAGTTTGTTTTCAAGAGTGGTCATCTTTGCAGCTGAATTGCACCTTACAATGGGACAGTTTGTGTTTAGGGTGAAGAAATGGATAAAATATCGAGGACGAGAAACCACACTAGTGCAGCCGTGCATACTACGAGGGGAGATTTTAAATTAGATTGTAAAAAATCTACATTGCAGAGATTTAATAATATTTTAGTATTCTCTCCGCACGCCATGAATACTGTAATTATCCTGTAAAGCTAGGCATATAGTCAGCAGCACTATGCAAAACAGAATAAAATAAAGTCAACACTGTTACCAGAGATCTCAAATACAGATGTTTCTCCCCCCCCCCCTATACATTCTTTACAGAGAATTGCAAGCATCTGTAGATGTGAAATGGTTAAGACTGCATAACACACCTTTGAATAAAGAAAGGGACTAAACAAAAAGCTGCAGTGACAAGAAGTGGAAAACAGTTACAAACAGGTCATAATAGTGGCATATTGTAAGGGGGAAGTTTCAAGCCTTCGAGTACAGTTGCCATGAAGACGGAAAGGAATAAAACATATCTGGAAGAGACCTCATCTAGTAGATCCAAAGTATAAAGCAGTGCAGGACAATGTCTAAGTCAGCTGAACACCAAGACCCGCATCTGTTTCAATAGCAGGAATAGGTGGAGCAGTCCCTTTTCTTTGCAACCACTACATGATAAATGTTATATAACCTAAAAATACACTGTGTGAAGGGAGCTCCAGGAAAAGTCTTTAAATGTTCTAGCGTTCAGAGCCAACTGTTATTAATTCAGCAGCAGAGAACCAGAAAAACTCACAGTCAGCGATTAATAAAGAAAGTTTATTTTTTCTTTTATCGCAAACCACAGTTGCATACTTTCTCAACATAAATTGCTGGGAGATAATAAAAACAGAGGGAAAATAGCCTATTTCTCCTGTTTTTATTATCTCCCAGCATTTTATGTTGAGAAATTATGCAAATGTGGTTTGCAATAAATTAAAAATAAAAACGTCTCTCTTTTCTATCCCTGACTTGCTGCTTTTTTTCTAGTTCTCTCAAATGTAGAACCTATCATACATGAGTGATGAGGATATTAGACCTATACGATTAGTGTTAGGGGGCAAAAAGAAAGTTTGCTCACACCTGAGAAAGGGAATATGGTCATTAAGGTGCATGTGAACATGTATTTTCATACATGCAATGAATACACCAGTCATTCAAATATTATATTTACTGTAAGCAAAGAACAGCTAAACTTTTACAGTTTGCAAAATAACCTTTCATGTTCCCCATGGAATAAATGGAACTGAAATTAACAAAATGAAATTTGGTGGGTTTTTACCGAAGGACTGTATACTACTATGATAGGGTGATATGAACAAGGACAGGTGCCAGAACTGCTTATGTTTACAGGACAAGTGAAGATACATTCCTGTCACTTTAGCCTTTTGTGAACCCTCGAAGAGGCCAAACAAGGTTGGCTTCATACGTACTTAATACACATACAAACCAGTCCCAAACCTATCTTATAATGTCATTCTGATGTATTTTCTTGAAAGAAACGAAGGGAGAGATCTTAACCCTTTCACTGCTGGGGACCATTATCTAACCCTCTTCTTGCCCAGGGAAGCCACCATTGACCCTTTCCCTGCTTATGGACCATTCTCTACCCCCACCACTGCCTACAAAGCCAGGAAACTGTATCACCTTTAAAAAGGCTGTCCTCCGGCACTTAAGGCAGTCTTTCCCAACCTTTTTTGGTTAAGGAACACTATGAGAAATTCTGAGGAATCCCCAACCCTCTCTAATAGCGCGTCTGAGATCAGATGCATTGTAAGGAACCCCAACCCTCTCTAATAGCGTGTCTGAGATCAGATGCATTGTAAGGAGCCCCAACCCTCTCTAATAGCGCGTCTGAGATCAGATGCATTGTAAGGAACCCCAACCCTCTCTAATAGCGTGTCTGAGATCAGATGCATTGTAAGGAGCCCCAACCCTCTCTAATAGCGCATCTGAGATCAGATGCAGTGTAAGGAGCCCCAACCCTCTCTAATAGCGCGTCTGAGATCAGATGCATTGTAAATTATTCTGTATTTGGTACCATTTTAAAACTATCCAAAAACTGTAGGGATCCCTTTACATATGCTAGGGCAACTCAAGGTGTCCTAGAAATACCTTGTTGAAAAACACTGACTTAAGGGGGTTTGGCCACAACTTTGTATAAAATCTTGCTGATTGCAGCCAAAGAGATGACAATCGGATGAAATAAATCTAATGTCAGCTGCTGACTCTCCATTGAAGTCTATGAAGCAGTGTCTGTCAGAAACGCTGTGACCTGAGTGAGACTTTACAGGCTCAGGCGGGGGGGGGGGTATTTGTATGCCCGTGGGGGGTTATGAGGAGGGAGGATGACTTCACAGAAAAATAACAAGACCCAGTTTACTTGACTTCTACAGGCCCCTCTAATACCCCCCTCACCTCATCAGCGCTCAGCTCCTCCATCGTTTTTCTTTTAATGGTGGCAGCAGCGTGGGGACCGTCACCGGGGGTAAAGGGAGGGAGGACAGGGCCCAGGCGGCGGTTCAAGGCTGCATCGTCTGAGGTAAAAAGCCGGGAAGAAACGAGGCGGGGGTCCGCGCCTCCCGTCAAACTCAAATGCTTGACTCGCACCGGGGGGTGTCGGGAAGTGCCGCGTACCGAGAGAACTGAACCCTGCTCCCCCTCCCCCCCCGCTCACCGCCGCCTCACTCCGAATTATTCATCAAAACAACGGGGCGGCCATCTTGCGGAGCAGGATCACGTGACATCGAAAGCGCTCGGCTAGGAGCCTGGGACAATCGACCAATGAGATGACTAGAGGGGGGAAGGGGGCGTGGCTTCAACGAGGCGAGGGCGTGGCTTCAACGAGGCGAGGGCGGGGCCTGGAGGAGGCAGCAGATAGGCGGGGGGCTGCATGGTAACAGGGTCAGATGCAACGAGTCTGGTGTCCATGGCAACGAAGGGATAGGGCCTTCTTGGGGGAGTGGGGAGATGAAGGTGGTAGCCCTGTTGGCTTCTGTTGTGAGGCTTATTAACAGGGGTGGTGCTGGCCAGTTATAGGGACATACTTACATTGTAAACTGTCACTAAAACTGTAATATCTCACTTAGATTGTAAGCTCTCCGGGGCAGGGATTTCCTTTCCTAGTGTCTGACATTGTCGCCCTGATTGTATTATAAGTATTGTCTTTGTAAAGTGCTGAGTACAGTGTGGACGATAAATAAAGCTATACATACATAAGCAGCCCACAATCCTTACTTATATTTTAATAACTCCACTGATGCTAAATAGAGACGTGCCGAGTATTGCTGTCAATGAACTTCTGTTATGAATAATATGTATTTGCTTATATAGTGCTGGTAGTATACGCAGCACTGTACATAGATTGTTGCAGGCACGAGTCCCTGTCCCGAAGAGCTTACATTCACATTTTTGGTGTGAGGCACAGGGAGATAACGCGACTTGATCAAGGTCACAAGGATGAGACTCCCTGCTTCAAAGTCAGTATCGCTGTGTTTTGTGTTTCCATTATTATTATAATGATAATTATAACGTCATTTAATGTAACGCTTTTCTCGCAATGGGACTCAAAGTGCTTCACAATTACAATACTGTGTGTGGGATGCGACACTATACATAGCAGACCTGTGAACCCGTCATGTAATTTCTGTGAGTCTCCCGGATTTACTGTACCTCCGATCTCCACGACAGGTCGGTGAAAATCTCACGCGATTCGCGATGGCTGACAGGCCTCTGCATTCAAAGCGGCAGCTCGGTGACCCCCTTCAACTATAAATGCTGGGGGGGGGGCGCTCTGTCGGCGCTCGGCGGCTGTCACTCACTGCTGAGCACTGAGATTTTGCGCTGCAGCATTCTTAGCGCGCGGGGCGCAAGAGGCAGGAGCCACACGGCAGGGAGATGCATTGTGTGCTCTGGACCCTCCCCTGCCACCTCCAGTACTTAACCTGTCTGCTGCCTCCTGCCTCATTCACCCTCTGCTTCCCCCTCTATCAACACTCTACTATCCCCCTCCTTCCACCTTGTTTCCCCCATCCGCCCACCCTCTTCTGCCCCCTCCTCCCCCCTTTTCTTTTTACCCTACGATGCACCCCTCCCCTTTTTAGCTGCCTTTCCTTATATATCCTCAGTCCTCCCTCCACAGACAGCAATAAGTCGAGCAGGGGTGTGCAAACTTGGGGACGTGGCAGTTACAGGGGTCCCCCGCTCTCCCCCAAGGCATTTAAATTAAATGCTGGGGGGACCGCGCGAGGCCTCTGTAACTAATTTACCTTGGCTTCCAGCGACGTGTCGTCATGGTAACCCAGCGTCAAATGACACCGTGGGGTCGCGTGATGTGAACCCGTGGAGCAGGGCAGGGGAGCGCAGAGAGGAAAGATTGCACACCCCTGAAGTAGGGAAAGTTCTCTTTTTTTTAATATATATATATACTCCAGGGACAGCGCTATCACGTGACCTCCTGACGAAGCACTACGTGCGAAACGCGTAGAGGTCACGTGGTGGCAGTTCCTGTGGAGTTATTGCAGCCGGTGGGAGCGGGTCCCCTTGTCTCTAGCAGGGTAAGTACTCAGATTGGTCCGCATCCTTTCTGTAGTGCGTAGCTAGATCCTGTGGTTACCCCTTGCTCCACACCGATCATACTAGTGCACTTACCAGTCCCGTTTTTTAAACGTTTTTTGTTATATCTTGCCGCATTTTTGTTATACTTTGTCCTATTGCTGTTTTATCCTGTATCAGTGGATGCCTTGCCCACTGTCTTAGATTAATAAATTGTTCATACCCCTCAGTGCGCCTGTCTGCCTATTGTTTTCTCTGTCTGTGAGCCCCCCTTGTGGGAGCTCACTCTTATAGGGGACGTGTGGAACCTCCTCCCAGACTGAAGGCTGCAAGAGGGATCCCTTACAGTATCCACGTTAGCGCGGAGCAACTTAACCCTTATATATCGCTATACATTAGATTGTAAGCTCTTTCGATTAGTGCTCTGTATGTATATACATTAGATTATAAGATCTTTTGATTAGTACTCTGTATGTATATACATTAGATTATAAACTCTTTTGATTAGTGCTCTGTATGTATATACATTAGATTATAAACTCTTTTGATTAGTGCTCTGTATGTATATACATTAGATTATAAACTCTTTTGATTAGTGCTCTGTATGTATATACATTAGATTATAAACTCTTTTGATTAGTGCTCTGTATGTATATACATTAGATTAATCTCTGTGGATTAGTGTTCTGTATCTATACATTCGCGTGTAAAATCTGTGGATTAATGTCGTGTATTTATACATGAAGGTCAGGTCCACAATAGTCACAATTTGACATTCTTTATGTTTCTCTAACACTGAACTCAGCACAATCAACATAGTAACAGAAGCTCAAGGTGCATCCTTTTAACGATCAATGCTGCATCAGAGCTTGCAGTTCTCTATCGTTAATCATTTGTTATGTCTACTAAATGTAAGTTTGCCAGATGTACCTGGATAAAAAGCAGTCGGCTAGCTTTACGGTACCCCCAAAAAGCTGGCTTTTACGTAAACAAGGTGGTTACCCGGGTTTGCAGCAGGCAGATAAAGTCTCAGACCGAGACAGCAAGGATCTGTGCCAAAGTGCGAGACATTAGACCAGTGGTGCGCAAACTGGGGGGGGCGCAAGTTTTTTTTTGTGGGGTGGGGGGGAGGGGGTGCGGTGGTTACAGAGGTCTCGCACTCTTCCCCAAAGCATTTAAATTAAATGCCGGGGAGCACGCGAGGCCTCTGTAACTTACTTACTTTGGCTTCGGGCGACGCTCCGCCATGGCAACGCAGCGTTAAAGGTAACCTGCTGCCTGACCGCCTCACTGCAAAGCATTTGCAATTACATCTCCCCCTCTCTGCATTAACCCTCTGTAACAGGCCATCTGTGCCCCAGTCCCATCCACAAGGATTAGGCCACACGCAGCCCCCATGTATGAGGCCATACTCCGCATAGCTCCTGATCTGGCCTTCCATTGCCCCTCTGGATTGGGCCATCCACAACCTACCTTCAGCTACAGAAATTAGGCCTCAAAGATCTACCCTACATTCAGAAATGAGTCATCAAAGGCCTACCCTGTGTTGGGCCTTCTACGACCCACCCTCCATTTGACCTTCCGCAGCCCCCCTGGATTGGGTTACAACCTTCTACCCCCAGCCCATGGGATTGCGCCTCTGTGACCCTCCATGAATGAAGTTATCTGGAGTTCTCTGCCTCCTTGATTGGGCAAGCTGCAACCCATCTCCCTTGGATTGCACCTGTGCAGCTCCTTGGATTTGGTCACCCCATAGATCATACTTCTGTGGGCCCCTCCACCACATGACCCATCTCCATCCAGCAATCACTGCTCCTCCCTGTTAAAACCAAGTGGACCCATTTCACTCAATTCAAGGAGACCCTCCATCATCACTTTGTTTTCCACCTACTTCTCATCTTTCCACCTCTCTCATAACCCTCTCACCCACATCTTTTCTAACTGTACTTCCCCCTTATTTTCCATATCCTCACCTCTGTCCCCTTCTCTTCAACTCACTTCCAATCTTTCGTGTCACCATCCTCCTCTTCCCCCTCACACCTTAGTTCTTCTTTTCCTCCCCCATCTTATTTTACATTTATGATTCTCCCTTCATTTATTACTGCCTGCTACATGCTCTCATCTTCCCCCCAAGCAATGTGAACCAGAGATAAGCTTGAATGTATAGGAGGGTGCACGGACCTCTGGAACTGGAGACTACTATCCATAATGAAGACTGGAAAGGGCCTTTGTAATATGCTGATGAAGTGACCCATATAGGAAGATTGTCCCTGAGAAGGTTTGCAATAATGATGTTCACTTTTGTAATGCAGCTCTGTCCTGTTTTTGTGATGTTTGAGTGTAAACTTCATATATGACCTTGTGGAGGCTGGAGTACTGTAATAGAACAGTCAAACTAAACTAGGGTTCCCCCAACGTATGGATGAGGGCAACAGGGTAACCTAGTGTAAGAAATACAGTCTTACATATTTCAACTTCTTTTGGGGAGACGTGGAAGAAACACAAAAACAAGCCTGAATAAAAATATTGTATTGCTGAAGCAATTAACCTGTTACATATATGCAATACAGAAATCATATTAATAAAGATACATATTAGCAGTGGTACTGGGAAGCTGCTTGTTGACACCTCTTCTCCTTGGGGCTTCTCTTCCTTTAGTCTTGTGGTCAGACCTTCTTGTTGCAATTGAGTGGCCTTTACATTTTATACGATTTGGTCAAATGGATTGATTTGAAGTCAGGAATTCTGGGTGTGTAGACATATTTGTTCTTATCTGTGTGGGCATTTGTATTAACCGGTTATATGACCTTTGAGTGACTGTTTCTACATACTAAAACACCCAACCAAGCTGGAATTCTTAGTTCACGTTTAAGAGTGAATTTGGTTCGACTGGCGGAACTAAATACCCAGCCAAACATGTAAATACCGTAGATGATCTCTTTCCGAAGATGGAGTACCTATTTCCTCTGGTCCTGATTACCGTAACAAACAGCAGTGGTATTTATAGACTAATATTGGTGTGCAGATTGTCTTTATACAATTCTTATAATCATCTTTCTTTGTGTATATACAAAAAAATTCCAACCTCTTTTTTACACGAGGTTTGATACACACACACACACACACACTATTTTAATTCATTTTTCAGAAAAAGACACCTATACACAGTCATTACATTTTGGGTATAATTTGATTTACAGTCATATGATGACACATTCACTGGTCTCAGAGGCTAAAGAGCCAGAGATATCCTGTGATGAGAGCCCTCAATATCTTACCATATGAATATTATTCAGGGGAAATGATAGGATTGGGCTCCTCTGGTTCAGAGGAAGATTGAGGCCAAAGTAGCATAATGACCATGTTCTGCTTAATAGGTTAAAAAAGGTACAGTCCATGTAAAGTGACAGACAGTGACCCACCAGAGGTTAGAGAGGCAGATATGGAAAACCAGATTCAAAAAGGGACCAAAAATTCACAGAAACCTCCCCCTCTACCAGCCTCAGCCATTACAGTTGTATACAAAATATGCAGACACACAAGGCCTACCCGTTAGAAACTCACAACAAATATTGGCGCCAAGAGCCTTCAAAACCCCAAAGATGGATCTGTTGCAAATTTTTTTTCCCCACAAGCAGCAAATTGTAAAGTGTGTTATGGGTTTCCTCTCTTCTCTGGGGGTTGGACAAATGTAATTTGTGTGTTGGAGCCACCCTACTCACCCTTTAGTGCACACAACCCATTACTTTATAAACGGCACATGATAAAAATCAGGAACCAATAAACACTAGCCATCAGGCCACAATCAAGGTCACTTAGAACTGCCATTTTGTAACTAGTCATGTTTTTGTGAGGTTTCAGAGTGCCAAGATTCATCTAAAATCCTGCTACAATAGAACGGTAACACTGCAATAGACTTAGAACCAGCTTTATAAGAACACTGCTAAGAAGAAGATTGTAACAATCTTTAGCTAGAATGTTTGCAGCCGC
Organism: Ascaphus truei; assembly: GCF_040206685.1. Classification (NCBI taxonomy): domain Eukaryota; kingdom Metazoa; phylum Chordata; class Amphibia; order Anura; family Ascaphidae; genus Ascaphus; species Ascaphus truei. Next base: position 20,642,400 of record NC_134488.1, read on the forward strand.
AGAAGCTAATGCATCATAATCAATGTTAATATTCTGCCAAGAATTCAGGGTCATTAGCTGGAGCCCATTTAATAAATAAATCTGACAGTTATATTGTCCTTGCACGGAGAGTGTGCTAATCTACGTCAGGCATAGTAACCAGAATTAAATTTACTTTAGACAAGTTGCAAGACTGGACACCATGTCCAGGACATTGCATCCCATGCATAGTTTTGCTTTTTGAAGGCATCAGGTAACAGTGTCAGGATAGCGCTACAAACGCACGGGTCAAAAGTTACCATAGACCAACAGGACAGGAGCCAAAATGATGTTTAGACTATACCTAATAAATTTAAAATTTAAAAAAAAAACAATCTACATACTCCAGAGCAAAAGTTAACATTGTGCATCCACATCTATATACAGTATTTTGTTTGTTTGCTGCAACAAAGTCCATTAAAGATGCAATTAATTTCTAATTTCAAACCTGGGTTTTTAGAAATGAAGACTCGTTAGCAAAAACATGGTGTTTACTAGAGGATATTTTAATTGGGAATTGCAGGAAAAAAAAAAAACATTTATATGATATGCATAGAGAATAGTTCATTGAAACCTCTAAACCAAGCAATGAACCAATAGAGAAACAGTTATTGTATAAAAATAAATATTACAAATAGAACAAAACGATTGATGAATTGATGGAAACGTGTGCCCGGTTTTTGGAGGGATGATGCATCTCCTGATAGAAACTAGAAGAAGATCAATTGTGAGCAAGTCTCCTCCTACACCTTCTTATACACCTGTTTACACACCTGGTCCTCACAGCTCAGCTCCTGTCAGACAAAAAGAAGCAATGCATTGTAAACAAAATATCAGGAAAGATGGCCAGCCATGAGTCACAAAAGGTCCATACCCTTTAAATGAATCATTTACTTGTACAAACTTTATTGTGGCATCACTTTAAATACATCACATAGGTCTGACTTCTGCTTCGAGAGTTCACTTCCAAGCGAAAGAGCAACACTAAACCAAACCATTTCACTTGCAAACCAAAACCAGGGATCCTAAAAGGTGGAGAGGGGTTTAGCAGAGTGAAGCCATGCAGCCTGGATGCAGCTATATTAGATGTGAGCTACCAGGGCCAGGCAGATTTCCCGGGGCCCAGGACCATTTCCCTCCCTCTTCCCATGAATTTGTCTCTCCTCCGTCTCACCTCTCACTCTCTCCATTAATTACCCCACTCACTCAATCCCCCTACGTCTTTACCCCATTCAATTCCCCTCAGACTCACTCCCCCCCCAATCACAAAATATACCAAAATAAAAACCACCACCAATGCAAAATACTTCCCACCCCCAAATATATACAAGCCCCCCCCATACATTTTAAAAAAAAAACACACCATTACATACAGTAAAAAGCCCACAATGCAGCTTAAAATAAACACCCCACCTGGTACATATATATTATAAAAAAAAAAAAAACAAACAAAAAAAAAAAATACACAAACTTACCTTGGTGATTTTCAGGCCGGGCCCGGTGACTGTCGGGGGGGGGAAATTACCAAGGAGACTGCCTGGGGCGGTAGGGGGCGCTCGGTGACTGCTGGGGGGCCCGGCGGCCAAACAGCAGTTGCCACGGGGCCCCGTCTCTCCCCACCTGCAGACCTCTTCCTGTGTCCCACGCCAGACCCTCTGACTTTAGTGTGCGCCGGGCCTCCCACTCATGGTGACGCGCGCTGGAAGCTAGGCCAAGCTTACTTCCGAGGCGCCGACGTCAGAGAGGCCCATCGCGCACGGACGTCAGAGGGCCCGGCGTGGGGCACAAAGAGAGAGGGAGGAAGAGGCCTGCTGCCACCGGGCTCGGGACATTTGTACCGGCTCTCCCCGGCCCTGTGACCTTCAAATACAGAACTGTTTTACCCCATCACAGTGCAGTGACTCAGTCACCAATATATGTACTTGAAATAAGAAAACAGTTTCACTTGTTAACAATACATTCTCATCTGTGCTGAAAAGATTAGCAACGCATTGCTCATCTCCCTAGGCCTGAAGGGAGGTTACCATTTTGTTATTGTTTTAAAGGTTTCATGACATTTTTAGGTGCAGTAGTAACCAAAAAGTGAACACCTATCAGGGTGCAACTTAAGATTGGTCAAATTATAAGTATTTTATTTCGTTATTCGCCATCTCTTTTCCCAATTTATCAGTATAGCCGTACTGCTCCTCTCCAACCTTCCAAATCTATCCCAATTTATATATCCCAGAATCTCCGAGTCAGAGGGACGCAACTGAGGATGAATCAAGGATTGTGCAATATGACATCATAGGTAAGTCAAGAGATACACATCCATGTTTAACACACTCACATGTATAAAAAGGTACTGTGTGTAGTTTTAATAAACTAGTCTTGTACAAAATATCTATGCACTTACAATGGCATAGAAGAGAAAACAAAAAAAAAGCCTCCAGATTCATCACCCTCACACTTATGCGTCGGCCAGAGTGGCGCTGAGCGGAGGTGCTTGCGCTGGCTGCAATGAAACACATTGAGGCAATGTGTGTGGCCAGCGTGAACAAGCGCCTGCTCGGCGCTTAGATACTTGCAGAGCAAGCAAATTTGAAGTCTGCAAGCGCGTCACATGAGCGGTTCGCCCAATGAGGGCGAACCAGCATGGTGATGTCATGGCAGCGCCCCCCTGCGCGCGCACCTAGCCGGCCACAAATCTCCCGGCCGAGCATGAAGTCACCCGCATGAGCGCCAGCTCCCTGCCTGGCTGCAGCCTTAGACCGGGACCGGCTCGCGAGGATTCCCCTGCTGGTGGGGAACTCGCGACATGGCCGCCAACGAGCGCAGCGGGACCGAGGCCTTAGACCGAGACTGGCGTCTGTTTCTCGTCATGTCCGGTTCCTCCAACGTGCGATATCCCAGACAGTAGGGGCCGTCTGGTTTTCTGTGACACTAGAATCAGATCCCAACACGTCCTAGTTTCTTCACTCCCTTATATACCCACCCCTCTGACATCACAAAATTAGAAAAATTAACCGTTTCAGTAACGAAATCTAAGCACTCCATACAAACTAGCGCCAGTCAGACTTGACTGTAAGACAACCCTCGCATAAGAGAGATAGATGGGAGTAATGTGGTGCAATCATCCAGGACGGGATGGTGTGATAGGGCATTAAGCCCGTCTAAGAGGGCTTCACATAGAAAGCCTGTATTTGTCTGATGCGTCCAGCAGCAAACTGGCTAATTGTCTGTAGCCGCAATTATCCAGTCTCCACCTGGCTCATCAGGTAGAAAAGCTTCCTGCTTAATCTGCAGGGGATCTCTCTAGCACTGAGGAAGTGTGTGCTGTCAGAGATCCCAGGGAACCAGATCCTCTGTTCCAAGATGCAGCAGCGGACCCTGGAACCCACCAGAGGGTGCATCCAATGAACACCAAACCCCAGAGACCGATGTAAAGAGCCCCCGCACAGCTACCTCTTTGGACAGGTCCATAGTGCCGTCGCCCGTGCGGAGGCGCGCGTGGGCGTGTCTGGGGGCCTGCCAGTGACATCACAGAGCTGGATCACCCTCATTGGGCGAACCACTCACGTGACCTGTCTGTTGCGCTGAGAAATCAGTTAACGAAGTTAGAGAAGTCAATGCGCGTCCGCTTCTGCGCGCACGCCGCATGGACGCAAATACTGCCTTAATGCAGTTTGTTCGTTCAGCATGCGGATGCCTCCGCATGGTCTGCAGTACCATGGCCCCAGCCTTTGGGCTAGAGGCTGGTAAGAGGCCTAGCCACCCAGCCCTTCAGGTAGGGACTGGGAATTAAGCCTGTCCCCCTGTAGGGGCTAGGCCTGTTCTTTGTTTAGTATTCTGACATGAAGCTGTATTATTTTGAAGCTACGGGCTAAATAAATGCCAAATGGTTATTTCCACAATCTTACATCTCCCTAGTTGTAGCTCTGCACTCGTCCCCTACAGATGGGTTAATGTTTTCATGCAGCATGGGGTTAGTTTAGAGATAAGCAAGATGTCTAATAAAAAATAAGGTAACAGGCAAACACACCTGCACAAAACTTACAAGAATAGTGCAAAGTTGATTGCTAATCTTACCTTGCCTGAAGACAAAAAGGTACTGTATGCTACACAATTACCCGACTAACCAAAAAATCATGTAACACAGAAACAAGACCACCCAGCCCCTATATACTGCAAGAAGACACATAACAGAAAAGTGCTGACAGAACAAAGCAAGGGTGAAGAAAAAAAACCAAATGAATAATAATAATGTGAATGCAGGATAAAAAAAAAAAAAAAAAAAAAAAATACCGAACCCCCCACACGATTGCATTTTGCACGCTGGCGAGTCTTGCCTGTGGCGGGATGTCCCGGCATTCTCCTGCAACGAGCGAGTGTCTCCCCTGCAGCTCCTGTCCAAATGGCTGTGCAGTGGCAAATAACGCAGTGTTGCGCGAGATCACAACGTCACGCGGCGGCTAGTTGCCATGACAACGCGGAGTCATTTGACACCGCACAGCCATTTTGACAGGAGTAGCAGGGGAGACACTCGCAAGTTGCAGGAGAATGGCGGGAGATGCCACACGCAAGACTCGTGAGGGGGGGGTGGGTGAGTTTTTCGGGGGGCGAGAATTTGTACACACACACAGTGTATGCAGCAGGTAAAAGGATTGGCCTTCCATTTATAGAAAAACAAAGCACAATTCCTGCGCTCCTACCGATTCTTTCCCCATGCTGCATTCTCCATAGGGACATTTAATTGTAGCGTTACTGGTACATTGCGTCACAGGGGTAGGTTTTGCCGCAGCTGGACAGTTTCAAGCAGGTGTATGGCTCCTCCCTTCAGGACAGAGCTCCTTACCAATTCTCCAATTAACATAAAAAGTATAATACACCTCATTGTGAGCCATAAACACACACCTGAGGGTGAAGTGTAGACCAACAGAAAGGAGATGTGCAAGTTTAATATTTCATACTAGGGTATTTGTGCACCCATAGTTTACCTTTATAAAAAGGGAAAATGTGTTACTGGCTTTGGGCAGCTTTTAATGGCACTAAATCACAAATAAGCATAGGCCTCATTTATTTAACCCCTTCAGGGCACTTTCATATCCAAGTTTAGTCCATAGGACAATAAGAAATTGCATATATTCAGTGTAGGTAGCTGCTAAACGTTGTCCACCCTGACAAGGTTGTCAGGATTGAATCATGTTTTGATAAAAAGATGGTACCAAATTACTCCTTCGTTACAGACTTGGGTTCTAAATGTAAAAAAGGTCCCCAATATATTTAAGCCCAATTGGTAGGAGCGCAGGAATTGTTCTTTGAGAGATATCTACTGAAGGCGGTTCCCCTCCCCAACAGGTCAGGTTTTCCGGATATCCCAGCCTCCAACAGAAATCATTTTAAGCAGGACCGCCCCCCCCCCCCCGTGTCGGCGGTATTGCCTGCCACCCCCCATTTCACACCTCACGAGCCCGCCTCACATGTATTTCTCTCCCCTGCTTCTCACTCTTAGTCCCTCTTTTCCACACTCACCCCCTCTCCTCTCCCTCCATTACCCCACACACACACACGATATATACCACACAAACAACCATATAAAAAAAAAAATACCCAAGCACCCCCAATCCATATAAAAAAAAAAAAAAAAAAAAACACAAAAAAAAAAAAAAAACTACAACTACATATTATATATATATAAAAATCAGACTGACCTTGGGGATGATCTCAGCCGGTCAGGACGGTGGCTGCAGGGGGGGGGGGGTTGGGTGGGGCACGGCATGCCGGTGGTGGTGCTGCGGAGGGGGGGGGCGCGATTCTGCGGCTATGTGGGGGTGTCTCGCGGCTGCGGGGGGTGTCTGGCGGCTGGATGGCCTGATCCTGCGCGGGGGGGTGGGTGGGAAGGGTGGTACTGCGGGGGGGGGCGGCGGCTGGTCACAGCAGTTGCCGCTGGCCACACTGAGACACCTGTTTCCCTAAGCTGCTCCCGCGCGCGCCGGGCCTCCCTCTCACGCCGGCAGCGAAAGCCAACCTACTTCCGGTGCTGCCAACAGGGAGACCCGGCGCAGTGTTTTTTTTTTTTTGTTTTTGTTTTTTTTTTAATAACTGGCGCCTGGCTGGGCCCCCCTCACCCACGGGGCCCGGGACGCCAGTGCCCTTTGTCCCCCCCCCCCCGTTGGCGGCCCTGAGCACAGGTGCTTCAATCAGAAGCCATGTCATAGACAAAGCCACCTGTGCTGAAGCAGAGATCCTGAAAACCTGACCGGGGGGGGGGAGAAACAAGTTTGAGGACTGGAGTTGAGCACCCCTGGTCTAGACAAGGATGCGTGTCCTGACCACATGACGGCAGAGCTATACAACCCCAATCGTGTGCCAGGCCCAACAAAAACCTACTTTGTGAAACATCTTGGTGTCAGACTCGTCTTTCTTCAATATGTCAGTTTAGAACAACTACACACGGAACAGCTGGCAGGCGTTATACTGCTTGTAGTGCTTCTATATTCCAGAACTGAAACGGTTAATGAGGATTACATTTATTTTTATTAAGGCGTCAGAAGGGTGGGTATGAGATAGGGCCGAGACTAGGACGCATTGGGAATTGATTCGCCTGCCCCAGAAACAGACGTCCCCTGCCGTGTCTGGCATAGTGAACATGGGAGGAACAACGAGACGCGATTCTAAGCCCTCGGCCAGGGTGGCGCTGAGCGGGCGCGCTCACGCAGGCCGCTATGAAACACATTGAGGCAATGTGTGTGGCCAGCGTGAGCATGCGCCCGCTCGGCGCTCACAGAGCAAGCAAATTTGAATTTGCCGCCCGCATGCGCGTCATGTGAGCAGTTCGCCCGACGAGGGTGAACCAGCTCCGTGACATCGTTGCCGCGCCCCCAGACGATCGTGCACCTGGCCGGGCACAAATCGCCTGGCCGAACAGGGCACGGCGCACGAGTGCCAGCGCGCCCGCTCCCTGCCGGCCCGCAGTGCGAGGGCTGTTGGAGGCTTTGCTTTTCATGCCACTGTACAAGCTCATATTTTGTATACGAATCTCATGAAACCAGTAACATTTCTGCTCTCCAGATCCATCAATTGGAGGATAAACAGAAGAACCATCTATTCAAGGCTAAAACGTACCATATACACCAATGCATAAAACTGATTGGTCGGTCTCCTCTTTCAGTTCACTTCCTAGTTACTTTCTCTTGCCCTGGCAATCCCCCCTGCTCTCTGACTTGGGCTGCCCCTCCTCCCCATTTCAGTTGGTACAGTCCTACCCCTATTTTCTGCTCTGTGTGTAATTCGGTCTTTTTCAGAGCGTTTGCCTCTGACAGTTCTCCCACCGCTTCCCTGTGAGAAGCTTTGTTATTTCCATGACATGTTCCCATCCTCTAGTGCTGTATTTCCCCAATACCTTTTCCCCTTTTATTTCTGTTTTGCTCCCCAATAGAACATTTGAGAATAAGAGGCCTCCCTTTGTATAGAGTAGGAATGGAGTTAAGCCGTCTGCTTCTCCTCACTAGCCTCAGTGTGCAGAACAGAACAATGAGGATTTCCCTATTGTGAGATGGCAATTCTCGCCTTCTCCCTTTTATAATCTTGGTTGCGCCCCTCAGAGTTTCGAGATTCTGAGATGCAATAGTAATTCAGTTTCAGGAGCAGCCTGAGGGGTTGATGGGGGAAAAAAATAAAATAAAATGACCGCAACATACAATACACATGCAGTTCCAGGGGGGATCTGCCTCTAGTGGCCGAGATGGCCAAAATAAATGCCTATTTGGCATTAAACCCAGTATCACACGCATGCTGCCTAGGTGTGATATTGAACTCTTCCCTCACATTTCACAATGTGATTCACAAGCTGAATCCCGTCACATTTTCCCTTCGTAACATTGCAAAGATACGCCATTTCCTCGGTCCCTTTACTGCTAAAAAAAATGTAAAAAAAAAAAAAAAAAAAAAAAAAAACTAATGCAGGTCCTCATTCTCTCCCGTCTCGACTATTGTAACCTTATCCTGTCCGGCCTTGATGCCTCTCCCGTCTCTCCTTCAATCCATCTTAAACGCTGCTGCTATAGTAACTTTACTCTCTCTTAAATCTGTATCAGCGTATCTCCTGCTGAAATCCCTCTCCTGGCTTCCCAATTCTGTATTACTTACCAGCTTCTCTTCCTCTCAATGCTATACACTCCTCTGCCCCTCCTTAAATCCCAGCCCTAATGTCTCGCTATACACCGTCCCGACTAGTGTTCTGCTCAAGGAGTCTCTCAAAACACACCTCTCTAAACAAAACATATGGGTAGCTCCGCTGGCTGTTACTATACATCTAATTTGCTCTGATCTTGACCCCTTGCAAACACACTTACCAGAACACCCTCCTACTGTCTCTGTAAAATTATCCCTAGTTAGAGCGCAAGCTCTTCGGGGCAGGCACCCTTTTCTATTGTTTTATATCTGAAGCGCATATATTCCCACTAGGTCACATTTATTACTGCTATGAAGCGGTATGTACATAGATGGCACTATATAAATAAAGATATACATACAGCTTTAGGGCATCTCGGATCCAGTGAGTAAATGGGTGAGAAGAACACAGAGGAATGTGACAGCTGCATTTATTTCCCTCTAGATATTTTGTTGAATACCAATGAGTCTTGCGTACATACCACGATCTACCCACACCGATGTCTAAATATGCTCAATTGTAAAGGATCCCATTTAAATGACCAGCTGCGCTTGAAACAGTAACCCAGCTGTTTATTTAAAAAAAAGCAACCAATGTCTAAAGAAGATCTCACAAAACAGATCAGAGTTCGTACCAAATGCAGCTCATCCCCAACGATCCAGTGGACCCAGCCCCGGTTCTTCTTTTCCCCAGTCTGCACACATACAAGGCGACCATTGTCCCAGGAAACAAGGCTCTGTAGAGAAGGGAAAAGAAAGTCACGTTTAACTGTGCAATTCTAAAAAGACAATGTTGTGTAAATATATAGATTGGCAATCCAATGGTCTTAAAACGCAACCATTTGTAAGCAAAATAATGCACAAATCCGAGGTTGGTGAATGGCAGTGCGTTTGCAAATCAAAGGGTTTCTTATACCCTTATACCATCCTGTCTTCAGAGCGCCAATAAATGCAAGGTGGTGGGGTGAGGGCGTTTTGCCTGTGCATACTCTTGCGTAACACATTTATAATAACAAGGGAGTAACCAACGGAGCAACAGCAATGGAGCATAGACCCTAAAGAAAAACCTGCATGTTTTCAATGCAAGGTAATAACCGGTTAAAATGAGCAATCTAAAACCATACAAAGTAATGGAATTCGCGGTTTCTTTCTGTGCTGCATCTCTGCTGTCCAACGGTCACTTCTTGTGATGTCACATAACTTTGCCGGTGATCTGGACTATTTGGCAACAGCAGAAGAACATGTTTGAAAAAGGATTTTTAAAATTTTTACTCTGCGTTTAGGATTTTTATCAACATAACAGAAGAGCAACACATGACCTTGCAAATACAGAAGGATATAAAAATAAAATGTGCAATAACCACCCAGAAATCATGGTTGAAGAGGAATAAAGGGAAGGTCTCACGACAAGGGCGAGATCCGGGTTGAACATGTCATAGGTTCTAGATTGGTCAGTAGTTATCAAGAGGTGCAGGAGATTCATAAAGGTAAATGGTGACTGAGGGGGAGGGAGCACAGAGGAATATCACAAACCTCTCCAAGTTACATGGAGATATTACAAGAGAGATTGGTAATAGGTCAAGACATTACTGGCAACCCAAAGTGCGAGAACCAGGTTTCCCAAGTACCCACAAACTGGTTGGTGGTGTCATGTAGGCAAAAGGATAGGTTTTTCAATATAAACTATGTCCCAAATCTTGTAACACACATTGTAGAGAGGGCAGTGAAGGGTGGATTGTTCCAAACACCGAGCTATGTAGCAAAGGGGTGGATTTAAAATATGAGTGACCAGGTTTGTTTAAAAATCGGGGATGGAGTTTCCTAAAATTATGAAAATGGAGGATCTCTTGGGACACTTATATCCACTAAAATCGACAATTAAAGAAAAATGAAACCCATGTAGGACAGCATTCTGGGGCATTTCTCTTCCCCCCCCCCGTCAACAAGGAGGGGAAGTCTCAGGGTAAATAGAATGCAACCTATATAAAATAGCATACGCGCTCTTTAATAATGACGCATGGGGGTTCCTGGAAGCAAATTCCCAGAGACCCCGACAACTGGCAGGATACATGTGAACATTCAGATCTCTTTACGACGTCAACATAAACAGATGTAGCAAGACCTGTGGTCTTTTGTGCCGCATTTTTCACGGTTCCGGTGCGGCTGCAGCCCTGAGGTCAGCTGTACAGGAGGACGAACCCTGCGGGGTCCCACGCTTCTGAATGGGACCCTGCAGCGGTAATCCTTTTGGGCCATCTGCAGGGAGAGAATACCGATACTCGGTGAGGATCGGCGTTAGGTTCCCTCCCCCACAACAGGTCCCGTGACGACATGGGTGACGTGCCGCAGACCAAGGAAGCTACCCACAGGCGCCGCCAGAGAGGGATACCTCCAGGTTCGGGCTTAGGCCCCGCCCCTACGTCACGCAACGCATCGCGCCCGCTGGAAACCATGTACCGGAGCCGCATCACGAAGAGCACTTGAGGGGTTAATCCTTAACGCCACACTAACCCAGGATCACCTGTCCCTGCGGCTCACTCCGCCTCCGTTCTATCACTGGGTGCTTGCTACCGAGTGGGCGGTTCATGCCAATGTGTGGCAGCTGCTTACTGGCTGCTCATTGTCATCTGCCCTTTATATGCTCAGCCAGCCCTCTGGCAAATTGGCTGAGCACAAATTCTTCGTTCCGCAACGTATCGCTTAACTCAAGCTTCTGCTCTGCTGCCTTGTCCTGTTGCCTTTTTGATCCTGTCTTGTCTCTGTGTTTGACCTCGGCTTGTACCTGGACCCCCGACTTCTCTCTACCTCTGCTTACTTCTGGACCTCTACCTTCTCCGCCCCTGGACCCCAGCTATCCTCTACGACCATCCGACTTCTCCAACCCCTGACCATGGCGAGCATTACGACTACCCTTACTTCTCCAACCCTGACCCGGCTATACGTCCATCACTCTGCACTTCGGACGCGCCGGTGTACACCAACATCCCCACCTCAGCCTCACAGTCCCGTCTTGTTTGTGGTGAGCACCCGTAACAGACTTACCCTCCAGATGAGCTGCACAACCGTGTCCCCACAGCACAGTTAAGAGCTGGATTTCCTTCCCCTTGGATGACGTTGATGCACTTATATGGATCTCTAAATCATGATTGGGGGCTATATGGCATATACATCAAGGGGGCTGGGCAGGACACGCAACACTGTCAAGCCTCCCCGATTATGATGTAGATGTCCAAATATAGCCTCCTCATGATGTAGAGCTCCACACCAGGACATCTATGGGGGAAGGAAAATACAGCCCAGCATCTTACCTGGACTGTGGGGACACTGCTCCAGGTAGAGACGGGCACACAGCAGGTCATCTGGAAGGCGAGTACTGGTATTCTCTCTCCCATCAAGCAAAGGATTAATGGTGGGGGGGTCCCATTCAAAAGCATGGACCTCCCACAGCATTAATCATTCCGGCCAAAAAAAAACAAAAAAACAACACACCACCACTTGCGGTCTTTGTGGCCGCAGGTTTTTGCATTTTTCTCCGCAGCCACAAGGACAGCAAGTCTTGCTACAGCTGTATTTATGCTTCCAAACACCAATGTTCGATAAAGAACTGGAGTTGACTGATGTTAGAGACAGACACACCATGGCTCAAAAGGAGGGGGGGGGGGGCAGTTTTTGAAGCATATCAGAAGTCAAAAATCCATGCAATTTTTCTAGATCTGAGAGATTTAAATGGGAGTTTGAGTCCAACACAGAGTAACACCCCTTAGAATCCACATTTCGATGAAATCAGAGTTGGAGAACAAGGGATACATACGAGAAGGGGAGTCAGATTATATCTTAGTTTGAGAGCATCCAAAAGTAGAAAGAGGGGGGGGAAAAAAAAAAAAACAAAAAAAAAACAAAAAAAAAACCACCATGTTGTTATAGGGCATATACAGCTCGGGGTCTAAATGTTTTCTCCAGCCATCGTATATTCTGTAATTCATCAGGGAAACAAAAACAGGTCCCTCAACTCCACCAATCTCGTTTCCACAGGGTCGCCATGACCACTAAGGAGTTGGCCCAGCTGGGTCGTTCTTTAAAACGTTTAACGTCTGGGAGGGCTAAACCACTATCTAATTTGGGATGAAAAAGGATAGATCTGGCTTTGTTTTGCCAGATAAATTGGATAATTTTTACTTTGAAGTAATATCAAGTCTATATCTGGAAGTGTGTAACAAACATAAGGGATCCTAGGAAGGACATTTATTTTGACTGACATGATCCTACTAAACCAAGGTAGTATTGTATTGTATGTCTTTATTTATATAGCGCCATAAATGTACATAGCGCTTCACAGTAGTTATACATGTCATATAAATAACAAATAATATAAATAACAGATCATGGGAATAAGTGCTTCAGACATACTGTAAAAGTAACATTAAGGAAGGAGTCCCTGCTCCGAGGAGCTTACAATCTAATTGGTAGGTAGGGAGAACGTACAGAGACAGTAGGAGGGAATACTAGTAAGTGCGTCTGCAGGGGCCAAGCTTTGTGTGTCATGTGTCCATGATTATCCTGTTATAGTGTGTGTGTGTATATTGGGGGGGTTGGGGAAGAGAACTGTTAAAAAGGGAAAAAAATAAATAAAAAAGAAGGATATATATAACATCTTTTGCAAGCTGAAATTACTAGGTATTTAAATTAACTTAGAATCCCATTTAAAAAAAATCGAAATTGGTTTGGATAAGTTTAACATTATGTTCAGGCAAACTTAGATCGATTTAGAATAGTTTATTTTGTATCCTGACAAGTGGCCCAAATGAGTCTAAAATTTTAAATGGATTAGGAGTTTAGAAAAAGTGATCGGATAACGAGTAAAGAGTGCAATGTTACATTCCTGGTTTCCAACTCGGATTCCGAAGAAGACATTTGAATTATTCCTGATATATCTATTGAGCCACTGTTAAGTTTTAACAAAAAGATGGGACGGGGGGGCGGGGGGGGGGGGTTTAGGGGCATCCCTGGCGAGTTAAATTATGGATGGAAAAGAGAGGCATTTATAGCATTGGTTCAGATGGGGAAGTGTAAGTGATATTTATACTCAATATTTTATTACCAAAACCCCCATCCCTTCTAAAACTGAGAACATGAAATGCCAGTTAAGGTGGTCAAATGCCTTCTCTGCATCCAAGATTAAGAATGTGGTAATATTCTGATGTTTTGCCATATTAATGTTGATGACTCGCCAAGTATTGTCCAACGCCGGTCTCGTTTTGATGAAGCCCATCTGGTCAGGATGAATTATTTTGGGCATAATTGGGTTGTCTATTTGCAATAATTTTGGCATATGACAATGTTAAGTAGCAATGTCTGCTTATAGCCAGCACAATTTATTGCATCTTTTCCCTCTTTAGGGATCACGTCTATGGACGCTTGGAGACTCGTTTAACGGGGGGGAGGTAGACCAGAGAGAAGATGGTTAATCAAATCAACATTGTTAGAGTTATATGGTATGAGATAATTTAGTGATATTGCATCTCCCTGCCATCTATGGAGAGCTGCCAGAGATGTGAAATGACATTGATGTCTGATACCTGAACCTACCACAAATGTAAATGGGCAACATGGAAGCTTAAAAATGATAGTGTAGGCGGCCTTTAATTTACCTGTAAGATTACTTCCTTACCATCTTGATATTTAGCCATTTTCATAGTGGTTCAAGAGATAACGGCACAATGTTTTACTACAACGAGTTCAGATATTTGGAATTGGACACCCCTGAATCTCGACAGTCTGCGCATAATTTAGCCAACAGCATTGCAGTAAATTTGATGTGGATTGCTAGAGATTTGGGGTGTGGAATTCCACAAAAGCGAACTCGCACATCTCCAATTAGAATCGCTCTGCACTTCACGCTAGATTTTTTGGTAGAAGGTGTAAAGAACAAAAAATAAATAAATAAAAAAAAAAACTCGATTGTTCAAGATGTATGACAAGTTATTCTACGTACCTTGCATTTCCGGTTATCCAGGCCCTTTGTGTCTTCGTCAAACTCTTGCCCCACTGTAAACTCTATCAGGTAATTCCGTAAGCTGCTCAGCGTCCGCACGGTAAACGCGTCGCCTTTTTGGTCTATGATTTTTTGAGGCTTCAGTAGTTTCGCTATCTTCCGCGTGGCAAAGTCTATATCTAGGATGAAGTCATCGAAAAACAAGGTCTTTAAAATACCAGGGATTACGCGGCCACAGTTAAAAATGTGACAAATAAACCCACTAACTGCAGAAGGGCTAACATAACGGTCATTAATGCTCGTTAATACACCAATGTACAGTTAGCCATGTTATCTTAGCAGGAATTGAGGTAGTCGAAGAGCTTTGAATAGGGCAATCACTCCTAATAACCTACTGGCAGTGGCCTATTTATTGGGTTAAATATAAAAGTGACCGACACCATTAAAAGAGAAAAGCATCTTTAAATGATGTTCTGACCGTTTAGTTTTCCATTGTAACCAAATGCTTCGGCATGTTTGTTTCGTTTTTAAATTCTCTTTAACCAAGCTCTTGCGAGGCCACCAAACGTGTCTACACTTGTATTGTGCGTTTAAAGCGCCTTCCTAAAATCACTTGGGTTCACATGGGCTGGGGCCATGGTGCCGCAGACCGTGCGGACACGCCCGCATGCTGAGCGCACAGACTGCCTTAAGTCGGTGTTCGTATCCATGCGGCGGACGGGCGTTGCGCAAGAAATCAGTTCAAACTGATTTCTTGGTGCAACAGGCCGAGGGCGAACCAGCTCCATGATGTCACTGGCCCGCCCCTAGACAGCGCACGTACCATGGCTGGAAGAAAAAAAAGCTGTGTGTGCTGTGCACGCGCATAGTAAGTGAAACTTCTTTGACTTGTCACAGAAATTGACTTATAACGCGTGTGCTCGGCACACATGTGTCAGTCAGTGAGTATGTATGTGTGTCAGTCAGTGAGTATGTATGTGTGTCAGTCAGTATGTATGTGTGTCAGTCAGTGAGTATGTATGTGTGTCAGTCAGTGAGTATGTATGTGTGTCAGTCAGTGTGCGCGCGTATGTGTGTCAGTCAGTGTGCGCGCGTATGTGTGTCAGTCAGTGTGCGCGCGTATGTGTGTCAGTCAGTGTGCGCGCGTATCAGTCAGTGTGCGTGCGTATCAGTCAGTGTGCGTGCGTGCCAGTCAGTGTGCGTGCGTATCAGTCAGTGTGCGTGCGTATCAGTCAGTCAGTCAGTGTGTGTATGTATGTCAGTCAGTGTGTGTGTGTCTCTTTCTGTGTCCTGACTCCCCCCACCCCAGGCATAGCTGCGGACCCGCGGCGGCTCTGTCCGAGTCTCTCCTCCCCCCCTCACATCACCCCCTCAAAGGCAGGCAGAGCTGCGGAACCGCGGCGGGTCTCTGTCTTAGTCTCTCCTCCTCCCCACCCCCAGGGAGACGCGGTCGGGCAGATACCGTGATTAAGAGCCCCCCCTCCGGCAGTGCTGCGTGGGCAGAGGCGATGGAGGCAGTATTGGCGGGGGAAGGGGAGCAGGGCGTCATCGTCAGCGGGAGCTGGCTTCGAGGGGAGCGCTGCAGCGATCCCCTTCTGATGGTGCTATGGGGAACGACCGTTTGGGGGGGAACAAAGTTGGTTAGGAGCGGCGGCGATAAAACACAGCCTGGCCTCAACTGCCAGCACTGAGACGTCAGCACTTTGACGTCACATCCGTTTCATTTTCTATCCCCACAATCCATTTTTGTTCCATTAGGAATGAGGTGCCACTAAAGAAGTTTCACTTCAAAAAAAAAAAAAAAACGCACCCGCTACAAGCGGGTGACGTCACGGCTGTGCGCGCCTCCGCAAATGCGAAGGCGCCATGGCCCCAGCCTAAGTTTGTGTTTTAGGCTTCTCTTCTCCCCCCGTTTTGTTTAAACTAGTTATGCCATCATCATTAGCCAAAAGATATAAAAAGGGAATAACAAACCACCACACAGGATTAGAATTTAGATGATCCCAAAAAAATATAGAAAGACACATTTTTGCCATTCTGTGTGGGACTGTTAAAAACAGGGGGGCTCAACTCCAGTCCTCAAGTCTAACAGGTCAGGTTTTAAGGATATCCCAGCTTCAGCACGGTGGCTCAATTGAAGACAGACATGACCTAAGGCAGTCTCTATAAACATGGAGACTTGCTACACGACAGAGACTGGTGGGATCGCAGACTAAAATATATCCATAGCGAGCTAGTTATCTACAACACAGGTTGATGGGGGATTAACCTGATGTTATATGCATCCCATAGATAGGAAAACCTATACTGCGATGTTTTGTTTAATTTATTTAGAGCAACACATTTTTTATACAGTGTAAAATTCTGATTTGACACACTGTTACACAAGTTTGATTGAATTATATACACTTTATAGTAATCAGATTATTATTGTTCATGACAGATCAATCTATGCCAGTGTACTAATATCTGTTGGATCAGGTGATGAAATCCATTAGTAGCAACAGATTCAAAGATTTATTTTTATGTACATATACATACTAAATAATAAATATACCATTGTGTATATTGTGTAGACTAGTTTTTATAATTAGTACGCTTCTATATAATTTATATTGTATGTTATGTGCATGTTTACATTTTGCAGCACTTGCAGGCTGCTTGTTTCACTTTGTGGTAACCGGTACGGGTATTTATAGCACGACTTTGTCACCTGTTGATCCTGAGGAAGGCCCGCAAGCGACTGAAACGTTGACCCGTCGTTAAATAAATCCTTTGGATACTTTTTCCCCATCAAGACCACTTGAGTGCCAACTTGTTACTCTTCTGGATTGTAGGTGGAATCCACTATGACGCGGGACCCCCTTTGCTGAGCACCAGTGGCATGCGTCTAATTCCGGCGCTTGGGCCACGCCCCAGTCACACATACCCCTTTATTAAGACACTTACACAAAGTGCCTAGAAAACAGTCACAGATTTCCCTACGATCAGAGCATTTCTAACAGCGAGGCTGCTAAGTAAATAGTACTGTAGTTCCTTTTCATCGTAGCTGAACCGTGTTATTTTTAACTCACGGGAGACCCTGACTCCCAAAGTACTTACAGTTGCAGCTGCCGTTTGGATGGCCATTTAACCCTTTGACATAGCTACAACATCACGCGGTCTGGCCCTCCTGACTTGTAGCTTTGTCGATCTGGGTGCTTCTTTTTTTTATTTATTTTTTTAAAGTACAGATCACGGTCTGTGCTCCATTCAATAATCGGTGACACCGGGCGACCGTGTCAGTCGTTAGCACCGGCCCCTCCGGCACTCAGAGTAAAATGCACAGAGAAAAAACACCAGCACGTATTGAAGCCAGGAACTGGTGGTCTATGAAGCCAAAAATAACAGTTCAGATTCGGAGGCCCCACCTGGATCCAATGAATAATAATAATAATAATAATTCATTTTTGGCAGGATTGCTGCTTTAATCAGGATTAGTCAATGTTGAACTGCGGATTTACCTCCCTGTTGGGTTTGGTAAAAGGTATAGCAAAGATTCTGATAACCATGTTGCAATGGGTGGGTCTCCTGCAGAGACCGACTATTGACGACTGGTATTCCCATGGGACTGCGTATGAGTGTTCTGACAGTCATGTGACACTGAGCTGCATTGTGGTGCCAGTTATTTTGTCACTGAGCCACAGCATTGCAAAGGATTGTTCGACAAGCTGAAATAAGCTTGCAAAACTAGTAGCGAGTGAAGAATGCAAACTGGCTTTATAGTATAGGATTTTTCTTGTACTATGTGTCCCAAGGGCAGGCAGTGAGAGGCAGGCTCTAACCACAAGGACACTGGCCAGACTGGTGATAATATTACAAACCGTTACATTCTGCAGTGTAGAAAACCTGATATTTCATGGTCACAAACTTATGGTGTCCTAAAAACAGGCTATTAAAAAGCAGAAGTCCAAGCTGCCATTTTTATTCCCCCCCCCTTTTTAATATGTGCATCAATACAATCCACACAATAATAAGTAATTAGTTAAGTCGATGAATACTCAGCTTGGGGGTTCACTAAATGGCAGTCAGTACAGCAGAAGAGGACCAAAGATGCAAAATTCTGTGGGGAAGATCATGTGACCAGGCAGTGACTAGATACAATTGGTGCACAGCTAGCGAGGGCAGGGCTCAAAAAGGGGTGTGCCAGAGACTGTTTCGGAAGGTGATGCGACACTGTAAATGGTTGCTAAAGACAACACAACATGCTTGTTACATTATAATACATTCAAAATTGTTTTTTTTTTTTGTTTCTTTTTTAAATGCTACAAGTATTTTCTCGTAGTATAGAACAGATTTAAAAAACACATGCATCTCATAACATTACATATAGCATTTAATTTATTTAAAAAAAATAAAAAATAAAAAAAATCGATCCACCAAGATTTATGCACGAATTAAACTTGGTTGATGAGACACCTTTAAGGGTTTACTTTAAATTAAGTTAGTTACTTTGTAAATATTGCAAATGTGGACGTGGCGGGAGGGGTTGATGTCATGTAGCTACGCCTTTTTGGGTGATATCACTGCAAAAACAGTCGTTTGCACAGGCAAAGCCTCCTTCCCATCGGCCAGATAACAGGACCAAGGTGGAAATTAAGTAAAACCACTTTGACCCATTCAGATGCCCCAATGAAAAAAAATATAAAACAAAGAAATCTCCGTTGATCACTTCCCTATCCTGTCAGCAGGGATCTCCTAAGCCCTATTGGCTATCTGAGGACAGGTGACTCACTCAGAGGCTCATGGGATATGTAGTCCCTGCCTACAGCCTCCTAGGATTGGCCCAGCGCGCTTACCACTGCGCATGCACAAACTGCCTGGAGGGGTCAGCGCAACTCAGACTCCACTGCGCAGGCGCGAGCTCTAAAGATGGCGGCCCCCTAAACCATACAGCACTGGGAGCCCCCGGCGACACGGCCGCCCCTCGTGCAACCTCGCAGCGCTCACCGGAGGTAGAAACGGGGACCTGGCTACATAGGTATAATAACATTTGTTGGCGGAGAATTACATTGCAGGTGCAATATTATCCATCATTTCAATGGTAGCAATTATCACTTTTTTTTTTTAATGCAGAAGGTTTGGAGTTCATAGCCCAGTGCAGGGGTTCATAGCCCAGTGCAGGGGTGCTCAGCTCCTGCCCTCAAGCCCCCCCCCCCAGCAGGACAGGTTTTCAGGTTATCCCAGCTTTAGCACGTGGCTCAATCCATCCCTGCTTCAGCACAGGTGGCTCAATCAGATACAGTCACCTGTGCTGAAGCTGTGATATCCTGAAAACCTGACTTGGGCGGGGGGAGACTGCAACGTTAATTTAAACGAATACATGCATATTAATTAGTTAATGTGCTAACTGAATATACCAATCACACCTAACCAGAACCTCTTCCTTTAGAAATATAGGAACATTTCCCCATGTCTCCGAGCTCCAAAACTGGAGGCAAACAACTTCATCAGATGTATTAGGGGAAACCCCTTCCCCAGTGCAACCCATGGAGTTTTGTGGTTTGATATTTGTGAGCCGGTTGTTACAGCCAAGAGAGTTTGACATATGACCTCAATCACACCAGACGCGCACCCCTTAAAGCTGCAGTTCAGGCAATATCCTGCATGTGTGCGTTTTTTTTTTAATAAATCAGTTCTGTAGTAAGAAAAAATACTTGTAGCATTTTCTGTTTTAAAAACAACAACTTTGAAAGACCAATTTTCTTGTATTCTATTTTAACAAGCATGCTTGTTCCTATAGCAACGATTTACATTCCCCATATTTAAAGATGTCGCCAAACTTTGCCGATCAATAGACGGAGAACGAATTGACCGGCAGCTATGCAGTTCTTTAGGTAATTAGAGATTGCCCACATGAAACTATTGAAGTAAAAAAAAAAAAAAAAAAAAAAAAAAAAAGTGAGCCTGAACTGCAGCTTTAAGGCGTGTAATATAGAGCTTGTGCGCTACCGTGCATGTCAATTACAATTGGCTGTGGGAGGCCGACGTTATTACAGTCGAGACGCGCGCTGCCAAGCCAATCACAGCGCAGCTATTGCTGTGACGTCTATAGCTACGCCCCCTAGCCATGCACACCACCGCTTACAACATATAGACGAAACACGCATGCCACGTGCATTCGCAACGCTGGACGCGCGCCCCAGCACCTACTATATAACATGCATAAGATCAGCTCCCTCACCCAGACGCTGCATGTAGCTCTCGAAGTTCTCATTGCTGATCATGTTCCATGTGCCGGTGAAGTCTGGGGGAGCCATGAGCAGACTGAGTCAGGAGTCCTGTCTCTGCTGGAGGATGAGGATTCAAGGTTGAACCACCTGCTGGAGGCTGGAGCTCAGGGACAGGAGTGGGATTCCTCTCCTGACACTCAGCTTTATATGGAGTTTGGAGGTGTGGCTCAGAGCCCTAGCACAGCACATGAGGGGAGGGGGCAGGCACAGACATATTTTAAGCTTGTCCCTGCAGACCATTGCTTATAACATATACTTGCAAACACCAGGATTGCTTTCCAGGCAGAAGCCAGTGGGTCACCATAGACATGATTTGATGCAAGTCCGCATGGAAGTCTGTTAAACAATGTGATTAACACATGTTCGTGAGCTGCAACAGATTGCAAACATGGTAATGGAAGAGTTAAAGGGTGTGAACAGAGGTTACCGGGAAGGCCCCCTCCCCCTGGGGACGGAGTTGAAGAAGTTGCAGCATTTTACATTGCTTGAAAACGTCAATGGAACAAAAGTCACAGGGGGTTATTCATCAGGCGGAGTTATGGGTGAACACAGGGGCTCAACTCCCAACAGGTCAGGTTTTCAGTATATCCCTGCTTCAGCACAGGTGGTTCAATCAGAGGCTCAGTCAAAGACTGAGCCACCTGTGCTGAAGCAGGGACTGATTGAGCCACCTATGCTGAAGCTGGGATATCCTGAAAACCTGACATTTGGGGGGGGGGGGGGGGGGGGGGGGGGGGGGGGCGTTTGAAGACTTGCCCGAACAGATGTTAACACCCATTCAAGTCCATGAGCGCTAATGACCGCTTTGGTGCTTTGGCCTGTAACGAAGCTTGATTAAGCTGGAGGGAGGCACTGTGAGTGGCTGATGGCTCTAAGGCTACTGCCCCACTTCCTGCGCTGCGCGTGCGCGCCTGCGAGGCTGGCGGCGCGTGCAGCCGAGTTCCCCGGTCTGCCGTGAGCTGCAGGAGAAAGACGGGGGGAGTGACAGGGGGCTCGGCCATTACGTCACCCGGCAGGTTCGCCCTTCATTGGCTGAACCGGCCGGGGGGCGTGGCCTAGCGCTCAGTCGCTAGGTCAAATCTCAATTTTCCTTACTCCTGGAAAAACTGTCGGCTCAGCGCGGCGGCCGCCCCTCGCCGCAGGCCGGCCCCATTGAAAGGCGGCTCTTGTCCCCGCGGGCGCTGCAGTAGCCAGTGGGGACCAAGCCTTAGGCTAGCGGTCCCAGTGCGTTCTAGAGCACACGCCTCGGCGTGCGCTGTGCACACAAGCACCGCCCCCCAATCTATCTGGGCCCAGTACATGCGTCGGCGCGCGTTTAGCAGCCGCGCTGTACTGCAAGTTTTCACACATACAATTTTTTTTATGTCGAACTTGTGACGGAGGCGTGGCCACGCCCCCGCCGGCGGGTCAGCCAATGAAGGCAAACCAGCCGCGTGAGGTCATGGCCACGCCCCCGCTAAAACACCGCCACGCCCCCTCCCGTTGCAAACTCTACCTCTCTCCCAGGACCGCGATCTTCGGTGAAGCGCTGTGCTACAGAACCCACTGGGCCTAACACAGCCTAACACAGCAGCTTAGAAACTGTGTGGCTAATGCAGATCATTACAGTACTGCGAACAAGGCTACAGCACCGCAGCCGATCTAGTGCGTGGGTGACAGTCACGGTGCTAGACGTGGAGGTGTGGTGATACTTGGGCAGGGGGCGGCCAACTCCAGTCCTCAAGGGTCACCAAAAGGTCAGGTTTTCAGGATATCCCTGCTTCAGCACCGGTGGCTCAATCTGAGCCACTGATTGGTTCACCTGTGCTGAAGCAGGGATGTCCTGAAAAACCTGACCTGTTGGTGGCCCTTGAAGACTGAAGTTGGCTGCCCCGGTACTGTGGTGTGAGAATTCCACCACCTTATTGACAACCCCAGTATACTGCTACTTTCTTTGTATGCATTCAACCACCGTTTCACCTTTTTTTTTTATTTAAAGAAAAATGGCTTTATTTTAGAAAGCCTTTCTTCATTTTATGTTTAAGCACAAATGTCGTACACGTTTTTCTAAAAAATGGTCCAATTCGCCTTTTCCACAAAGTTAAACAAATTCTGTATTTTTATTGTCAGGCACAGAACCGCTTTTTTTTGTTTGTTTGTTTTTTTAAACTGCTTAAACCAGTGGCCACAAGGCTAAGTAAGGGTGACTAACGTGACCTTGATTATTATGAATAGCATCAACCAGTCCTAGTTTTATCTCCCTCATCCAAGTAGAAGGAAGCTGAAGCGTGCACATGGTTAGAGAAAAAGCAGGGGGGAAATTTTCCCATATAACACCGTGGCTATTTCTGGTAATTGGGTACAGTGCTTAGAATGAAGGTGTTAACAATCTGGCACTGAGAATGACCAAAACAGGTCAGGCCAGTGCAGGCATCACCCCAGCGTTTAATTTAACCTAAGATTGTCCAAACTGGGGGATCCCCCTGGGGCGAAACAACACTACTTACAGCTCCAGGCTTCCAGCTTTTGTGCTGGTTTTCATATCTCCCATTACATAAATGTATACCTAAAACCCGGGAAACTGCAGTTATCTCTTTTACAGGACGAGGTCTGCAAATAAACTACACAAAACTAGGAAAGTTTAGGCGCTCCATAAAATATAATCCCCCCCCCCCTCCAAAAAAAAGGTTTCAAGGGCAGGTGCTCAATGCTGCTGTAGGGCTATCTCACCCACGCCCCCGTGGCTCCTCTTTCCCTGCTAATGGTGTTAACCCATTTCATTTAATACCGACCAACCTTAAAACTCACCTCTCAAAAGAAGCTTCCCAATATCCTGGGCTCATGGCTACTGTCCCACACCCACAGTCGCTCCTACCAACCATTGTGGCCAAGCACTGCCACCTACTGCACTTATTCCCTCGCCTGCTGTCTCTGTAAGGCCCGTAATATAGTGCGCGCGTTTGCTCCGCCGCGGGCACGCGGCACTTTGGCTGTGTTAAAGCCTTAATTGGCTTTATATATATATATATAGAGACTTTATATATTTCGGCCGCGCGCGCACGGCAATGAGCGTTGTGCCGGCAGACCAAAGGAAAGACTCTGAATAGAGTCTTTTCGCGCTGCTGCTGCTCGACGTCACACTATATTACCTAATCAGGGTATATATATATTGTAGAGGGAGAGGGGGATTGGCCCGGTATTAAAGGGGTTGCACCCCCATATGGCCACCCAATGACCTCACTTGGGAGGCAAGGGGTTAACTGGACTGCGGTCCAGTAATGTGTTTTTACCCTGCTTCAGCACCGAAATGTGTATTCCCCTGTAACAATGTATTTTCCCCATTCCAGTGTGTGCACCAACACTCACAGTGGGATCCGTACAGGAGGAGAAGGGTTAATAGTTAGGAAGTGATTATAGCCCTTTGTTCCATTTTCCCGCCTTTACAGGCTCCATTTTGCAGCTCTCCATAGGTCGCCATTGCAGCTCCATACAATCCTATGGCGAAACTGGCGATTTGGGCCCATTTTCTTCAGAAGACCTGCAGGTGGCGCCCGAGAGGAGGAGCGGCGGTTCCCCATTGTAAGTCAATGAAGCCATTCATTTCAATGGAGATTCCTCGACGCCGACCTCCAGGAACAGGTTGGCAGCCATCCAAACCGCAGACCGCAGAAGCGGATACATTGTCTAAAAAAGAGCATTGATCACATTAGGTCAAGTTCAATCACAATTGGTGTGGGAAACTTAGGTTCTAGGGCACCCAGGAATAAAATTATTTTTGCCCCTAGACCCTAGGAACCCCCACACTTGACCACCACCGGGTCCGAGAATTAAGGACCCCCATAAAGGGTCGCGCTCGCCACGAGGGTCGCGCCATTGACTAATGGCGGAGGGAAGAGCCGCGAGTAAAAACGGCTAAGTCAGAATGAGCAGAAACTCAGAACACATAACACCGGTTCTGTTCAACCAAGAGGGCTGAGATTCGGCCACCATGAAGTCCTAGTTCCGGCAGGATTGCATGGCAAATACCGACCCTCTCGGGGCAACAGAATGGAGTCCGGGTAATTGCAAAGTTTGGGTTTCTGCCATTGACTTGCATGGCAGAAAAAAGCCTTGTGTTCCAAAAGGGTTTTTAAACTGTAATTTTGTATCTCCGGTCCGGTTGGTCGCAGCGAGCTGAAACTTGGCCACCATGGAGAGTCCCCTCCGGCATGAGGGTCTGGCAAGTTTCAGCCCGCTCGGCCCAGCCGAACGTATTATTTTAATATATATAGATATTGAAAAATGTATTGTATTTCGAAGCGGGGACAAAAGCCCGCGAAAGTTACTGGCTCTGTTTAATGTAAATGCTCAGGGGGGCGACCCATTGTCTACAACAGACCCCCTGCTCAAAGGCTCAGCCACTCTGGCTGTATACATTAGGGCGGAGAAACGCAGGGCTTGAGTGGTGTGTAAGTGCTATAATTCACACCTACAGACAAAGGATTTCCTGACCAAATCCTGCATCTGGTAGACATGTAGGTGCCCTGACTTTTGTGTGGGGCTAAAGAAATGAGACCCCAATGGCCAGAAGTACGCATGTGCCAACTAGCTGGGGGGCATGATCTATCAATGTTCCCACGTTAGAGATTGGGTGCAGATAATTGTCCTCCAATGACTTGCACTCAATGACATGGTATAGGACTGGAATCACATATAAACCAGTGTCAGCCCTATGCTCAGAGTCTTCGATTTTACCAACTACTTGATGCCTGATTGCTGTAGGAATTGTCAATCCTGTTCCTGATTGCTTCATTACCCAACCCCTAAGTAAGTGTTATAACTTGTCTGTTATTTGTATTATCTTGTGTGTTCACCTATCTAGGAATAAACTATCTTTATTATATCTAAGTCGTGTTCAATTCAACCCAGTTATTTTGGTGTGTATTATAACCTATCACTAGCTACCGGTTACTCACCATAACTTAACTCAGTATGGTAAACCCCATCCTTTAGCTTCTGTGCATATCCAGTTGACCAACCCCACACTGATGAGACCCATTAAGGTCGAAACAGCTGTCTGTGGGTGGGTCTTCTGGGTATGCACCTTAACCCTGGCTGTGCTCAAAGCTGTGACAATGCAGCAAGCTTAAGCCTATAGGGAACCATGTAAAAAATGGTTTTTGAAGCAAAAAGTGGCACTGTGTGCTCGTTTGCATGTCATTTCCCAGAATCCCTTGCTGCAGTGGAAGTGCTGTGTGCTGGGTGATAATGGTGAAAGGCGGGGTTGCAGACCTGCCTAAGACATGCAGATGAGCATACAGTTGTATTTACATTTGCATATATATATTGTGACAGAAACCAGGGGTTGGTAATAAACTCCATATACAGGGCTCCCAGGATACTGAACAGTTTCTGTCCTGTCTAAGCTGAACAGGGCAGCCTCGTGGTACAGGCACTCCATTCCACAGTTTGTCTGCTGCCTGTTTTCTGTCACCTGTCATGCTGATTAGAGTTCAGGTATATAAGACCTGTTTCCTGTTTCCTCTGGGCCCCGCCCAAGAGCCTGGAAGGCTGCTGAACTGCAGAGGGGTGAGAAAGCCTCTTTCCCAAATCGCTTCATTCATTCTGTTAGTTTGTCTAAAGACTGCAAAGGTACTTATTTTGTTGGTGGAAGTGGACAAGCCACTTCCAACTCTGAGTCAGGGACATCTAAGTTTAAGTTATCGCTCAGACGAGCAGCTTTTTGTTTGGCTTTGTTTTCTGTTTAAACTGTGGCAGTCTCAGTGCCTGGGACTGAATAAACCAGGCATAGCCTGTTTAAAGGAACAGTACGTGACGTCTCATCATTTAACCTACCCTAAAAGACCGTGTTCTAACAGTCCCGGACAGACGGCGGAGCCCCGGAGTAAGCCGTTTGTCACATATGGTGGAGAATGCGGGCAGAACACTAAAAGGTCTGGGGGTTAAAGAACTTTAAAGAAAAAAAAAAAAAAAAAAAAAAGTTTTTTTTTCTCTCTCTCCAAACAAGATGGAAGACGTGGTGAGTGCGCTGGTACGCAATGTCGCTGTCCAGAGAGACGCGAATGAAGCCCTGCAACAGGCGAATGCAAACCAGCAAGAGACAAACCGCTTGCTGAAAGAGGAGCAACAGCGGTTCGCTCAGGGCTTACAGCAGGAACTCGAGATCCTGAGGGAGACTATCAGTAACCTTCCACTGGCAGCGGCAGCCCCAGTTCCGAAAATGACCAGGGCAAGCCACTACCTTCAGAAGATGGGACCCTCGGATGATGTGGAAGCCTATCTTCTCACGTTTGAACGCACGGCACAGAGAGAGGGATGGCCAGAAGCTGAGTGGGCTGGTCTAATCGCACCCTTCCTAAGCGGCGAACCCCAGAAGGCTTACTTTGATCTAGAGCCAGCCGAAGCTAACGTCTATGCAAAATTGAAGTTCGAGATCCTCGCCCGCCTCGGCGTAACCACGGCTGTTCGCGCCCAAAGGTTTCACGCATGGTCCTTCACGATGGATAAAGCCACCCGAAGCCAGATGTATGACCTCATCCACCTCGCCCGGAAGTGGCTACAACCCGAGATCAACTCAGCAAGCCACATCGTGGAACGGTTGGTCATGGACCAGTTCTTGAGGAAACTTCCCTCTGCCTTACGCCATTGGGTCAGTCGGAGTGACCCCCACAATGCGGATGAGCTTGTGGCCCTCGTAGAAAGGTACAATGCAGCAGGAGAGCACCCGCAACCCACAGTCGTGGAGCAACCCCACTACCCGAGGTTCCAGGACTCTTCCAGAGACGGTAAAAGGGTACCGGGGTTAAGGGGAGCTGAAGAGCGGCGACCACCTTCACGCAGCACCAGCAACAGTGGTTCGCACACTAAGGGCAATAGCCAACATGGGGAGCCGGGAAAAGGCTCTAAGTGGGACACAGACTATGTACCTAAATGTGTAAATTGTCATGAGAGGGGCCACACAGCAAAAATCTGCCCACTAAATGATGAGCCCATGCAATGCAACAGCGTGGAACCTTATTCGCTGTTGTCCCAATGTATGGGCCCTAGCCCAGAGGACCCCTTGAATAACCATCTGTGGGCATTTGTAAAGGTTAATGGTAAGAGGGTTCGGGCACTTCTTGACTCTGGGAGTATGGTCACACTAGTGTCCGAATACCTCTTGCCCATTAAGAAGAAACAGGTAAACAGTTCACAAAGAGTGGCAATTTGTTGTATACATGGGGATAATCATGAATATTCCACTGTTGATGTTTTTTTTGAAACAGAATTTGGTTCTTTAGATTTCAAGGTGGGTGTTGTACCCAAACTGGCACATGATGTGTTAATAGGGACCGACTTTCCCCATTTTCTAAAAATGTGGTCCCCAGCTCAGAATAGCGCCCAGAGTTCAATAGCAGACCATAACGAAGTGTTAGAAGAAACAAATCCTTTCCCTTTTTCAGAAATGGAGGTTGACGAGGGCCCAAATAAGAAAGGGGAAAAGGAGGAGTGCTGTGAAATTCCCTTCCCCATCACTACTTTGGTAGGGAATACCCCAAATCAAGATGTTGATCAGGCACTTACCACCCCAGTACAGGATAAGACCCTCGCTGACCTAGAGGTCAGTCCTGGGAGTTTTAAGAAGGCCCAGTGGGAGGACCCCACATTAGCGGTAGCAAGGGGAAATATACGGGACCAGAATAGTACTCATGGCCAACCAGATAGGTCACTTGCTTACCCCTACTTCAAGGTAGAGAACGACCTAGTATATCGGGTTGATAAAAGAAAATCAGTTACAACTAAACAATTGTTGGTACCACGGACATTCCGTAACGTAGTATTACACCTCGCACATAGTCATCCATTGGGGGGACACCTAGGGGTGGAAAAGACAAAAGAAAAGGTTCTCCGAAGCTTTTATTGGCCTGGGGTTCTGGCAGAAATTACAAACTATTGTTCCTCATGCCCAGAATGTCAGATCACCGCCCCGTTCAAGGCATACCGCAGCCCATTGGTACCCCTTCCCATAATAGAGGTACCATTTGACCGGATTGCTATGGATCTAGTAGGACCCCTAATAAAGTCTGCTAGGGGACATCAGCATATATTGGTAATATTAGATTATGCTACCCGATATCCGGAGGCAGTTCCCCTACGTAGCACCTCTGCTAAAAACATAGCAAAAGAGTTAGTACTTCTGTTTTCCCGGGTCGGAATTCCTAAAGAGATCTTATCTGACCAGGGAACACCATTTATGTCCCAAGTAACAAAAGAGCTATGTAAACTCCTAAAAATCAAGCATCTCAGAACCTCAGTCTATCATCCACAAACAGATGGTTTAGTGGAAAGGTTCAATAAAACCTTAAAGAGCATGTTACGCCGGGCGGTCGATAAGGATGGGAAAAACTGGGACTGTTTGTTACCATACCTGTTATTTGCCATTAGGGAAGTTCCCCAATCATCCACAGGCTTCTCCCCGTTTGAACTATTGTATGGCCGACATCCAAGGGGCTTACTGGATATAGCCAAAGAAACTTGGGAACACGAGGTTACCCCTTACAGAAGTGTAATAGAGCATGTTGCCCAAATGCAGGACCGCATTGCTGCAGTCCTACCCATAGTGAGGGAACACATGGAGAAAGCTCAAGAAGCACAAAGGAATACGTATAATAAGGGTGCTAGGGTCAGAATTTTTTTTCCAGGTGATAGGGTACTAGTTCTGGTTCCCACCGTGGAGAGTAAATTCCTTGCTAAATGGCATGGGCCATATGAGGTCTTGGAAAGAGTGGGAGAAGTAAATTATAGGGTAAGGCAGCCAGGTAGGAGGAAACCTGAGCAAATTTACCATATAAACCTACTCAAGCCCTGGAAAGATAGAGAGGTCTTGTTAACCCTAGTACCCCCAGGTCCGTCAGAGAATCAAGAAACTGACCCAGAGGTTAGCATAGCTGAAACACTGTCCGTGCATCAGAAACGAGAGGTCCAGAGTTTAGTGAGAAGGAACAAAGAAATCTTCTCTACACAGCCAGGTAAAACTAACGTAATTAAACATGACATAGTCTCTGAACCGGGGGTCCGAGTTAACCTTAAACCGTACCGAATCCCAGAGGCCAAAAGAGAGGCTATAAGTTTAGAGGTTAAAAAAATGCTAAAACTAGGCGTAATTGAGGAATCCCAAAGTGGGTGGAACAGCCCTATAGTTTTAGTCCCAAAGCCAGACGGTACAACAAGGTTTTGTAATGACTACCGGAAACTAAACGCGGTGTCAAAATTTGATACTTATCCTATGCCCAGGGTGGATGAACTTGTAGAGAGACTGGGCAAAGCCCGATATCTCACAACCCTAGACCTAACAAAAGGGTACTGGCAGGTTCCCCTCACAGAAAGGGCAAAAGAAAAAACAGCCTTCTCAACCCCAGACGGCCTCTTTCAATATAAGGTGCTGCCTTTTGGCTTACATGGAGCTCCCGCCACATTCCAAAGAATGATGGATAAAATTTTAAAACCACATGTTCGGTACGCTGCCGCCTACCTGGATGATGTGGTAATCCATAGTGAAGATTGGCAGTCCCACCTTCCAAAGGTCCAAGCTGTGCTCGACGCAGTTCGGTCTGCTGGACTAACTGCTAACCCCGCTAAATGCACTATTGGTCTGGAGGAGGCCAAGTATCTGGGGTATTCTATTGGTAGAGGGTTACTCAAACCACAAACACTCAAAGTAGAGGCGATACAAAATTGGCCAAGGCCAGTCACAAAAAAACAAGTAAGGACCTTTTTGGGGTTAATTGGCTACTATAGGAGGTTTATTCCCAATTTTGCAACTAAGGCAACCCCATTAACCGACCTCACAAAAGCAAGAGGACCGCTAATGGTAAAGTGGTCCCCCGAAGCCGAACAGGCCTTTAGAAGCCTGAAAGAAGCTCTCTGTGCCCAACCAGTGTTGGTCACACCTGACTTCTCCAAAGAGTTCGTAGTCCAAACCGACGCATCTGAGGTAGGGCTGGGGGCGGTACTCTCCCAGGAGTCTCAAGGGGAGGAGCACCCCATCCTTTATTTAAGTAGGAAACTAAATCCCCAGGAGAAAAATTACTCCATAGTCGAGAAAGAGTGTCTCGCAATAAAGTGGGCTGTAGAGACACTCAAGTATTATCTGTTGGGGAGAAAGTTCCGATTGGTCACAGATCATGCACCCCTTACCTGGATGTGTCAAAATAGGGAGAAGAACGCTAGGGTGACCAGGTGGTTCCTAAGCCTACAGCCCTTTAAATTTTCTGTGGAACACAGGTCGGGGCACAAACATGGCAATGCCGACGGGTTGTCAAGGATGCACTCCCTAATATCCATGGTCGCTCACCCCTCGAGGTCTGAGCTGGGGGGGAGGATATGTGACAGAAACCAGGGGTTGGTAATAAACTCCATATACAGGGCTCCCAGGATACTGAACAGTTTCTGTCCTGTCTAAGCTGAACAGGGCAGCCTCGTGGTACAGGCACTCCATTCCACAGTTTGTCTGCTGCCTGTTTTCTGTCACCTGTCATGCTGATTAGAGTTCAGGTATATAAGACCTGTTTCCTGTTTCCTCTGGGCCCCGCCCAAGAGCCTGGAAGGCTGCTGAACTGCAGAGGGGTGAGAAAGCCTCTTTCCCAAATCGCTTCATGCCCATATGTTATGGATGAATGAGCTGAGGGATTTTTCATCTCCGAACTTCAAAGGGCACCCTGCTAGGTTGGTGCCCCAGTGTCTAGAGAAGTCCGAAGTTATCGCTCAGACGAGCAGCTTTTTGTTTGGCTTTGTTTTCTGTTTAAACTGTGGCAGTCTCAGTGCCTGGGACTGAATAAACCAGGCATAGCCTGTTTAAAGGAACAGTACGTGACGTCTCATCATTTAACCTACCCTAAAAGACCGTGTTCTAACAGTCCCGGACAGACGGCGGAGCCCCGGAGTAAGCCGTTTGTCACAATATATATATATATATATATATATATATATATATATATATATATATATATATATATATATCAGTGTTCGACAAACCTATACATTTGCACACCCCGGGCGAGTGGATTTAACAGCGTGGCGAGCTCCTATTGGCCCAAGCAGCACACGTGTGGTACTAGGTGGCGAGTAAAAATTTTTGTTCGGCGAGTAGATTTGTGGGTGATTTGTCGAACTCTGTATATATATATATATATATATATATATATATATATATATATATATATATATATATATATATATATATATATATATATATATATATATATAGCAACTGTAAATATTCCTGTATATTCACTTGCATGTCTACAGTATATATATATATATATATATATATATATATATATATATATATATATATATATATATATATATTACAACAAGACAAACTGCCTGCAACAGACTAAGCAAATAATGAGTACTTAAATTAGTAATATAATAACCACTAACGGTGCTAGGGACTAGAAGTAATATAACAATGAAAAGAAAAAGAAAAGCGTCCCAACTCAGCACTCAAGTATACTCAGAACAAATATCAAAGAAAATTATGATTTATTAAATAGCACAAATAATCAAACATAACATACAAAAAATATTAAAACAAACCCTGACATCCTCCTGTGATAGAATATGTATCAGACAGGAGAAATCCCCTATGAAGATACTGCTGGACCCCTAATACCCAAGGCAAGGGAAAAAAGCCTATAAGCACAAAATACATGTAGAACAAGGGGTTAACAATAACCCCTTGAACCTACAAGGCCGGCCTCACCCCTACTAAATATAAAACCACACAGCAAGCATGGATAACACATGCACCAAATTGCCTAATACATGCTGATGTCAAATACATATGTTATATACATACACCGTAAATGCAGTTGTATAATCAAGGCAAACCAGGCACAGTACCAAAAAGAGACTGTTAGTATGGGATCAACAATGGTTAACAGTTTTAATATGTTTTGTATTTTATGTTTGATTATTTGTGCTGTTAAATAAATCATAATTTTCTTTGATATTTGTTCTGAGTATACTTGAGTGCTGAGTTGGCACGCTTTTCTTTTTCTTTTCATTGTTATATATGTATATATAATATATATATATATATATATATATATATATATATATATATATATATATATATATATATACACATATATATATATACACACACACACACACATATATATATATATATAAAAAAAATTGAGTGTGTGTCAAACTTATGGTACAATTCCAGAACAACTTCATCAAACCTTTATATTCCCTTAAGAATTCAATGGCCTCATGTTATTACTGTCATGATGCTTGATGACAAAAACACTTGATCCTTTGTATAATACAACGCCCTTACGTAGCAGAAAAGGAATGTACAAATAAGTGGCCGGGTGTAATGCTCTTCCTACACGTGCAGCACGGCGTTACAGACACGATATATCACATGAAATGGGAAATAAGAGGAACACAGAATATGCTGTATACATTTTAAAGTAAATAAATGTGATGAACAGAACCGGTACAATTTCGTCACGGAGGCCTGGGACTGGTTCCAGCATTCTGCATAAATAAGTCTTTTTGAGATGGTTACCGGTTTCGCCGCTATTTCCCCCTCCAGGGTCCCCAATCAGGGTGTGACGTCAAGGCCACGCCTACCGTGCGCGTCAGCCACGCCCATCTATCACTCGGAGCACTGAAGTCTATACACACAAAAGGTGGGCTTCACGTGCACGAGCGCCAACTATGAAACAAGCCTACGTCTCCCATCATACCACTTAGATTGTAAGCTCTTCGGGGCAGGGATTTCCTTGCCTATTGTCTGACTTCGCTGCCTTATTGTATTGTTATAATTCCCGGTACTGTGTTGGTTTTGTAAAGCGCGGAGTAAACTGTTTGCGCTATATAAATAAAGACATCCATACATCCATCCTCAAAAGCCCAGATAAGGTACTGATCAAAAGAGAATGAAGCATCAGCATGGCGCAGACGGACTTCCAAAAGAGTTTTAATGAGCCATCTTGATAAACGCGACGCGATGTCCCAGAAACGCGTGTTATGTTTTTGGCTCATTGATGCTCTTTCGAAAGTCTGTCTGTGCCATGTTTCATTCTGCTCTGATCACTGCAAAGAAACCAGCCTGGCTGAGCTTGTCCATGATAACGTGGAGACAAACACTGACCATACAATCTTTTACAGTTACAGGGTCAGTTAATGTTTTACACATAGTACAGAATAAGCAATGTCAGGTCAAGGTCGGCGGACGAGACTTCACTTATTGCTTCAGCCGGTTAAGTACACAAAGGCGCAGGGACCTTGTGCTACATGGCAGAGTGAGCAGGGAGCACATGGTGTGTGTGGAATTCAATAGGCATAGAAACTGCATTTGTAGAGGGTATTGGGTCACACTGACCGGACAGCCTACTGCATAACAGCCAAAGCTCTGGGGTCAGTGGACAAAAGATGAACTCTCTTAACCCATTGATGGGACAGGGAGAATATGTGGATCACTGTTTAATGGCAGCACCCATGTAATATAAAGTCTCATAGGTTTGAGTTTCCATTTGTCTCGTCACATTGCAATGTGTTGCATCCGGCATTACAGCTACTGGTTTATTTTAGTACAAGGAGAAAGTTGGACCATAGTCAGCGATTCCTATTCATACAGTACAAAAACACTGAAAGAATATACTGCTCACTAGTAGTGGATTGATAAGTATGTAATTTTGCGTTTCGCCCACAAATGCCTAGGTTGGCATTGGGTGCATCAGATGAGCTAAATTAAGTATTATCAAAAATTAGAGAGAAGGGTGTATTATCACCCTCTCTCTAGCTAGAAGCTCATTGGTAGATGCACTCCGGGACTATTAAAACATAACATTTAATAATTAATATACTAAAATAGGTCTACACATCTGAGTGAATGTATAATAAAGATAAACGCGTGTGTAGTATAATAAAATTAGGGAGGAAGGGAGAGAGACAGGAGTGGTGAAGTGGACCAATATGGTGTTATGCCAATAAAGATAATGACCACATAATGTATTGAGCAAGTTGGCAATATAACCACCTAAAGGTACCTATCTAATGGTAGTGTAACTGTTCCAAATATTAACCTAGGTGAAAATATGGCCGAAAAACAGCCTGCTGATGCTGTGATAGATGCAGTCTCTGACACAGCATACCTATTAAACCAACCAGATGATTGCTAGCGTGGAACCCACCTGCTAGATCTAAATATAGCGTGGTCTAGAGCGAGTGATAAATGAATGAGTGCAACATATATATAGGTAGTATCATAATAATGCTCTGACCACTGGGTGCCGAACTACTGCATAGTAGAGAGCACTATTGACACAGGTAGGGTTCACCACACACTCGCAGGTTGGTGGTATGTGGATTGAGCCTGTGCTGGACAGCATCTAGACACTATATAGGTGGGATGGAAAGATGGCTATTAACCAATAAAGTGTGATACTCAGTATTGTATAAGGATAGTCTGTTGTTCCTATGGCTGAGTGAGTAGGGAATATGTGATATTAATATATCAGCAGGTGAAATGTAGCCTATTGGTGCACATTATACAATGAAATATAATGTATATATCTGCTCAATTGGGCACACAATAATGTTGGTATAATAATAGCAGTATTCTGAAGCCAGGGTCACGATTGATGTGTGAATGGCCCCCGATAGCATTAACTCAGCCCCCTTTCCAAATCACTCCAAGTCCTATAATATTTCCATCACTTTATTGGAAAAAGCAGCAGAAAACAGGTTCTTGTGAATGGTGTGTAGTAGTGATTTGTAGTAAGAAGCAGGTAGAAAGAGATGGCCTTGCCATAGGATAGTAACAGAGATGCGTGCTGTACTCACTGTCTGCAGGGTGGAAAAGGAAGTGAGGAGCAATGTGGGTAAAAGGAATAGTCTTGGGACAGACTATCTGTGAACAAAACCGGGGGGAGGGCAGAATAGCCCATTCTGAGAAAGATCTCAGAGGCTGCAGTAGCAACTCACTGATTAGGTGTCTAGAGGCAAGAAATGCAACATTGTAACATATCACACAGGCACAGTGTGTGTGTGCAAGCTCCATGCAGCTGAAAATAAGAACTGACAGGCAGAAGCTGCAAAGGAAAGAGGGGGGTGAAACAGGGATGTGATTCTTGTTCCATGACAAGCAGTAAACCAATGGTCTGCAGAAGAATCAATGTAGTGCTGGCTATGAAATCACTTATCCCTGTATAATTAGGGTGACCACCCGTCCCCCTTTTGCCGGTACAGTCCAGGTTTTTCGGGAGCTGTACCGATTTTCTGTGTGTACCGGAAATGTCCCGGATTTTCCTCAATGTGTCCCCATTTTTATTTTTTTTTGTCGCCGGCGGTGCGCGAGTAAGCTGCGGTGCGCGAGTAAGCTGCGGTGCGCTGTGCGCTGTGCGCGAGTCTGCGGCGGCGGCGCGGAGGAGGAGACTGCAGCAGCCCCGGCTGGTATTTTTTTTTTTTTTTAATGCCAACCCCCCCACCCGGCAGTTTCCTACCTTGTTGGCCAATCCCCAGCGTCCCGGCATTAAGCCCCGCCCTCCGGCATCATCCTTCACCAAGGACCGGCATGTGGAATGGAGGAAGGGTGCCTGGGGGCGGGGCTTCCGCTTCTTGCGACAGAGCACACGTGGTGTGTGTCTCTGCCCGCGGCTCCTGGCTCTTCTGCGCGGTGTTTCCCCCCCTCTGCCCGCCCGGGGGGATAGGAGGTGGGTTTTTTATCCTTTGCCTCCTATCCTGGCACTCCCTCGCCCCCCCCCTGTCCCCTTGGTTCGGGAGATGGGCGCGGGGGCTGGCAGTGGTGGCTGCGCGGTGTTCCCCCATTCTGCCCCGGGAGCCTGTGGCTGCCCTCCGGGGGAGGGGGGGCGGCGGCAGTTTACCTTTGTGTCCCGGCGCTCCTATCCCCCCCCCCCCCCCCCTAGGTGCGGGAGATGGGCGCGGGGGTGGGTGCAGGGGGAGGCGGAGAGCCACCTGCTCGTGGCTGCCTCTGTACTCCAGTCTGTGTGTGTGTGTGTGTACCAGTGTCTGTGTGTGTGTGTGTACCAGTGTCTGTGTGTGTGTACCAGTGTACCTGTGTGTGTGTGTGTGTGTGTGTGTGTGTGTGTACCAGTGTGTGTGTGTATGTACCAGTGTGTGTGTGTGTGTGTGTGTGTGTGTACCAGTGTGTGTGTGTGTGTGTGTGTGTGTGTGTACCAGTGTGTGTGTGTGTACCAGTGTGTGTGTGTACCAGTGTGTGTGTGTGTGTGTGTGTGTGTGTGTGTACCAGTGTACCAGTGTGTGTGTGTGTGTACCAGTGTACCAGTGTGTGTGTACCAGTGTGTGTGTACCAGTGTGTGTGTGTGTGTACCAGTGTGTGTGTGTGTACCAGTGTGTGTGTACCAGTGTGTGTGTGTGTGTGTATGTGTGTACCAGTGTGTGTGTGTGTGTACCAGTGTGTGTGTGTGTGTACCAGTGTACCATCTGTCTCTCTCACCCTCTCTCTGTCTCTCTCACCCTCTCTCTGTCTCTCTCACCCTCTCTCTGTCTCTCTCACCCTCTCTCTGTCTCTCTCACCCTCTCTCTGTCTCTCTCACCCTCTCTCTGTCTCTCACCCTCTCTCTGTCACCCTCTCTCTGTCTCTGTCACCCTCTCTCTGTCTCTGTCACCCTCTCTCTGTCTCTGTCACCCTCTCTCTGTCTCTGTCACCCTCTCT
This sequence comes from Ascaphus truei, assembly GCF_040206685.1. Classification (NCBI taxonomy): domain Eukaryota; kingdom Metazoa; phylum Chordata; class Amphibia; order Anura; family Ascaphidae; genus Ascaphus; species Ascaphus truei. Next base: position 20,679,511 of record NC_134488.1, read on the forward strand.
CTGTCTCTGTCACCCTCTCTCTGTCTCTGTCACCCTCTCTCTGTCTCTGTCACCCTCTCTCTGTCTCTGTCACCCTCTCTCTGTCTCTGTCACCCTCTCTCGGTCTCTGTCACCCTCTCTCTCTCTGTCACCCACTCTCTCTCTGTCACCCACTCTCTGTCTCTCTCACCCTCTCTCTGTCTCTCTCAACCACTCTCTGTCTCTCTCACCCACTCTCTGTCTCTCTCACCCACTCTCTGTCTCTCTCACCCACTCTCTGTCTCTCTCACCCACTCTCTGTCTCTCTCACCCACTCTTTGTCTCTCAGGTAAGATCCCAGCTGCGTTAGAAATTGTGAAGAGGGGGCATCCAGACACTGGTTAAGGGGTTCAGAATCATTCACATCTGGGGTTTTTTTGTTCGATTAGTGAGGTCAACACACACACAACTATGTAACAAAGACTAATGGTTGTAAGTATAAGTGTACTACAATAAATAAACTGTTATGTAAAAAAAAAATGTCCCGGTTTTTCATTTTCAAAATCTGGTCACCCTATGTATAATACAGCACCGCATAATTAACCTGTATTAGGAATGCCAACGGGAAGATGTAACCCAGATACTGCTCAGTAGTGATGATCAGATGAATGAGTCTGCTCAGTTGGTCACATAATCAAATATAATATATTGTAAGCAGTAAACCAATCAGAAGCAGAAATAACAGTGCAATGCTGGCTGTATAAGTATAAATATATAGCGCAAAACCACATGCAATATGGTCCACATGCAATAAGGCACTGTGAGAATACTGAGAATACACACGGCGGTGCATAACAAGAGAAAGTCCCTGATGACACAGAGTGAATACCAGCGTACAGCAAGCTGGTAGCAGCCTCGTGGAGGATACAGTTACCACGATACACAGCTCACTGTCTCCTCCCAGATGACGTCACTACGTCGAACGCCTTACGCGTTTCCCTCCTCAACGGAGATTCGTCAGCTGCGGGTGAGTGACAGGTAAGGCGGGACCTACTCTTTATAGTGTCTGTGTTTGTCAAAGCAACCTGTGACCGATCATAGTGAGTATCTATGTTGATATAAACCATTAACTGAGTAGCGATACCCATCTTGCAGATGTCACTGATGTAGTAGACTAAAGTTAAAACATTGTATCAGGGATTAATTGCAGGGATAAGTATCACTTGGGACATATCATAGGCATGAATGGGAGTACTCGTGAAGCGCCGTACATTATACAATGCCGCGGTTTATAGACTGCGTTTCAAGATCCCAATCAGGAGTGGCAGCTGTAATTAAAGAGACAGGAGGATATTATACGATACAGCCTATAAAAGGGAGCTTGAGCATTACAGAGATAAAATTGAAGCTGATAATGCTTGTAATTTGGTGAAGTCTAAATTAGTTGGCTGTTTTAATCATAAAAGCAAAAAATAAAAACAAAGAACACAAAACGAAAAAAGTAGATTGAGGCCACAGAATAGTGTGTAAATGGAACATGATCACATGGTGGGGCATAGACTGCACAACCCCTGATTGGATATTTAAATGAAGGGAGAGTAAGTGAATCCCTCATTGAGGCCATATGGACTTCGAGTCTTTAATCTATAGATCCACTCAGCCTCCCGTTTAAGCAGCATGTTGTCTGTGTTGCCTCCTCACATGTTATTTTTTATATGATCGATACCAATAAAGGAGAGGCATTTGGCATCCCCTTGATGGAAATTATTGACGTGACGGGGCTACTGGAGTGTCCAGTTTGTTTTTTATGGAATTAACATGCTCAAGTACACGTCGTCAAAACTCCCTGATGGTCTTACCAACATATCTGTGGCCACAATTGCAAATTATAAGATAGATAACATTGGTGGTCTTACAACAGATGTACTGTCTGATATTATACTTTTTAGAGTGATCGATGCTAAAGAAGCATTTAGCTGGTGGGATGTGTTCACAGGCCTTACAATTTTTACATTGATGCATGCCCTTTATTGTTGATGTCAACCAAGTAGGCTTATTAGGACATTGGAAATGACTGTGTACTAGACCATCATATAGGTTAGCAGATCTCCTGCTTGTTATGCTTGGTGTCTCTTTCAGAACTTTTGTGAGATCCTCGTCTGACTTCAAAATGTGCCAGTGTTTGGAGAAAATTGACCTAATTTGTTTCGATCTGTAATTATAGGTTCCTATGCATCGAACCTCAGTGCTGGTTGGTCTGATAGTAGGTGCCAAAAGTTTATCCCTGTCACTGTTTAGGGCTCGGATATAGGCATGTTTAAGTGTTCCAATAGGATACCCACGATTGAGAAATCTATCTTTTAGATCTTTAGCCTGTGTACGAAATTCCTGCTGTGTAGAGCAGTTGCGTCTCAGATGCAGATACTGCCCTATCGGAATGCCCTTTAGCAGTTATGGTGGATGTTGACTGGTGGCTGCCAATAAGCTGTTAGTTGCTGTTTTTTTGCGAAACACTGTGGTTTGAACAACACCATTGTCATCCTTGCTAATTTTTAAGTCAAGGAAAGTAATCTCTTTTGTACTGAATTCAGAGGTAAGTTTTAAGTTCAAATAGTTAGAATTAAGTATAGCCACAAATTCAATAAGCAGATGGGCTGGACCGTTCCAAATGAGCAAGATGTCGTCTATAAACCTCAGCCAAAGTTCGATGTAGTTGGTGTATTCCTTGAGTTCATCATTGAACACATGTTGGTCCTCCCACCAGCCCAGGTACAGATTCACATATGTGGGGGCACATGAGGTACCCATTGCTGTACCCTGGGTCTGGTGGTATAGAGTACCATCGAACAGAAAGTAATTGTGGCAGAGGACAAATTGTAATAGGTCCATCATGAATGCATTGTGGCCTATATAGCTCTGATCCTTGGTTGACAAAAAGTGTTGACAGGCCTGAAGTCCATTTGCATGGATAATACTGGAATACAAAGATTCTACATCTAGTGTTACCAATAAAGTGGTAACACTAGTTTGGATACCATTTAACCTGAGGAGTGTATCTTTTGTATCCTTAATGTAAGATGGGAATGTAGTCACAAATGGACTTAAGAGTCGATCGAGATAAATGCTACTGTTTTCCGTTAGATTATTATTACCCGAGACTATCGGTCTGCCAGGCGGTCTCTGTTGATCTTTATGTATTTTTGGCAATATATAAAAGGTTGCCGTTTTATTATACTACACACACGTTTTTCTTTATTATACATTCACTTAGATGTGTAAACCTATTTTAGTATATTAATTATTAAATGTTAAGTTTTAATAGTCCCGGAGTGCTTCTACCAATGAGCTTCTAGCTAGAGAGAGGGTGATAATACACCCTTCTCTCTAATTTTTGATAACTATTCTTACAGTAGTATCACTAGTATAAATTTAAAAAAAAGAGCCCTAATACAACTTTTTTTTTTTTGTTGAAAACTTGTTCTTTATTTGAATTTTCTGTAAGAAAAGTGGGGGATGGGATACAGAACGAAAAGAGGGTGTCGTGTTACTTTTAGTTTAACATACATTTGTATACATACCTATATAGCATATTTAATGGGGCAGACATTAACGACATCACTGTTAAGACAGCGCATAAAATAACTTATACAAAAACTAATACTAACTTTTAATGTATGATCTGGTATGCTGTTCTGTTTATAATATGACAGCGTTTTCAGTGTACATTATTTCTGCTATTTTCTTTTGCTGAGCCCGGATGGTTGGAGCAGGCACATTTAGGTCTATATTTACTAGGCGTTACTACTCCATTGGACACCTTCCAGTCCATTTATCAGTGTCTTATGAAGTGGAACTGAATAGTAAATATGGACTTTTTATGGGATCCAGGCGTCTGTGTCTCGATGAATTGTTTTGGGAAATCCATTCTGATAACATGGTGCGCTGATTTCAGGCGGACCATCAGTTATTTTCGGAAAACCATCTTGATTTTGTTGGAGTGCTATTATTTGGAAATGTTTGGTAATATGCAGATGTAGCAAAACACTGTCCCCGGCACCACGGACGAATACCGAAATCCGCAGCTCGTCTGCGACTCTGAAAACAGTAAATGAAATCAGAGGATTTTATCAGGACACCCGCAGTGGTAATCTTACCGGGCCCGCCATTCTGTAAGAGCAGTGCAGAGGAGTCCCTGAGAGAGAAGCAGTCTCTCGCTGTCTCCCCAGATGAGATCCAAAAGGAGCAATTCAATGGGGTTTTTATTATTATTTTAAGCATAAGATTGAAGCAGGGGGTCTCCGGAGCTGAACCCCATTAATTTCAGCTCCGGCGACCCCCTTCTTCCAGACATACAGACCTCTCTGTAGGGAGAGCCAGTATCTCCTCCTAAAAAAGCCAAAACTTTATCAAACTACATATCACCTAGTATGTATAGAAAACCATACAAAAAAACTAGGGGCTTTGTCCCCCCAATTGGTTTCTTCAAGTGTGGTTTTTGTAAAGTCTGTACCCATGCAAAGTCGATCAAAGCAATACATTCAAAGGTAAACAGAAATAAGATCAGATTGAGGAGTTTTATCACATGCAATACCAACTATGTGGTATATATTCTAACATGTGGCTGTGGTATGAGCTACATAGGCCGTACAATACGTCCATTAAAGCTTCGAATAATGGAGCACATTAGAAGTATCAAGAACAAAGATCAGAGGTTCCCAGTGGCACGACACTTCATGGAATGCCCTAAAGGTAATTTAAACCATCTAACCTTTAGTGGTTTAGAACACATTCCACTCCCAGTCCGACGTGGAGATCGCCAGAGGATCCTGAATCAAAAGGAAATGTTCTGGATCTTCACGTTGGATACCATGACACCTCGAGGTATCAATGTGGACTGGGAGATAAAACACTTTTTGTAAAAAACCCAAATAGACTTAAACATGGAGTGGTCTTGCTATTGGGAATCCCGATATACCGATGTACCTATATATCTATATATTCTTATATATGTTCTTACACATGCTCTTACCTGTGTTGTTGACCTATGTAGCTTGTTCATATACACACCAATCTGTAACAGCAATTACCATGTGTATACTATATGTATATACGACATGTATAGACAACAAATTGAATGATTAATCGGTTGTTCTTTTGTGTACCTTTTAGCTCCGGTATATATATATCTCTCTCCCTTGATGTGTTAAAAATACCTTGGATTCAGGTTAACGACTTAAGAATTATGAATATTCATTTTATCTTTGACATAACATGTTCATTATATGATCTAATTTGATTGCCACATAATAATATTGTATACATTATTCAATATATGCTCTGGATCATATAAACAAGTCGTGTTCCAACTTTCCGATCATGTCCTCCTCACAATCCCCTTCCTCCTTTTTCCCCCCTTCCCCCCCTTCCCCCCCTCCCCCCCCCCCCCCCTTCACCCCCTTCCCCCCCCCCCCCCCTTTTTTTCCCCCCCTCCCCTCCCCTCCCCCTCCCCCCCCCCCTTCCATTTTCCCACTATTTGAGAACACATTATCCATTTAGGTCTCTAATATTCATATAGGTGTTGATGTAAAAATCATTATTAATATCAATCATTCTCTCAATGATTGAGAATTGCATAACAATTGTTGCCCTTCATGTCTCAACTTTAACTATGAATTATGTTGGTGTGAGGAATATCAGGATGTTCTATTTTTGTATTGATTAGGAATCATTTGAGCTTTCCACATATAAGTACTGACTATTTGGTTATGAATTCATTTGAATATCAAGATTTATGCAATTTGGAAATAACAATTACCCCTTGCTATTACTTGTTTTTAACCTAAAATTATTATCACTAGTTGCCATCCATAGTTAAAAATATAGCCAATTGAATAAAAATTTTTTATATATACCATCACATACATATATATGTCACCGGTCGTTTAAGACATATATTAAATTAATTAATCAACATTTATTGTTAGTATAGCTATATGTGGATCGCAAGATGAATTCACTTTGTTTTTAATCCTTTTGATTTACACTGCGCATGACACTGATGCCCCTGTATGCCGCGCGAACGCCCTCCAGCCAGGGACTCAGTTTCCCATCATGCTGTTCGCAGCATACTGGCAGTCCATTGGCCGGGTGACGTCACGTCCGGTCTACATCCGGTATATCAGAGCTCACCAGACACGAGTATGTTACTCTTTGAAAAAGCCCAATTGCAGGGTGAAACGCGTTAGAGGTGCAGGGGTATGCCTCCCCTCCTCTTTTTAACCATTGTTCAATAAAGGTCTTTGTATGCAGCACAGTCCGGCCTCAGAAACTTTCTTCCTGCATCGTGGTGCCCGCTGGTCTACCTGTCCCCGTTGGTATAGGTGCCTGTTCTACTTTTCAAAACAGCAAAGGAGCACACAGAGCCAGGTGTATCGTGCAAATACGTGAGTACTATTGCTGCTGTATGAGAGCTGCCCCAGGCATTCAGGGTCTTTATAGTTCAGGCTGACAGAGAGGTCTGGAGGGGTTTCAAGACTCCCCCTTACAACTCTCTATGCCACTACCTGACCGGTTGCCATCTAGGGGTTAATATACATAGCCTCGAGCATGCATTAACCACATCACGTGACCTGGTCTCCTAAGGAGGAAGTTTTTTATAACATTTAAAGCAGTGGCTAAAAGCTCTGTAGCATTGGTTAATTGGGGCTTCAACCCCAGTATTTTTTTGTTCTCTTATGAAGTGGAACTGAATAGTAAATATGGACTTTTTATGGGATCCAGGCGTCTGTGTCTCGATGAATTGTTTTGGGAAATCCATTCTGATAACATGGTGCGCTGATTTCAGGTGGACCATCAGTTATTTTCGGAAAACCATCTTGATTTTGTTGGAGTGCTATTATTTGGAAATGTTTGGTAATATGCAGATGTAGCAAAACACTGTCCCCGGCACCACGGACGAATACCGAAATCCGCAGCTCGTCTGCGACTCTGAAAACAGTAAATGAAATCAGAGGATTTTATCAGGACACCCGCAGTGGTAATCTTACCGGGCCCGCCATTCTGTAAGAGCAGTGCAGAGGAGTCCCTGAGAGAGAAGCAGTCTCTCGCTGTCTCCCCAGATGAGCTCCAAAAGGAGCAATTCAATGGGGTTTTTATTATTATTTTAAGCATAAGATTGAAGCAGGGGGTCTCCGGAGCTGAACCCCATTAATTTCAGCTCCGGCGACCCCCTTCTTCCAGACATACAGACCTCTCTGTAGGGAGAGCCAGTATCTCCTCCAAGTTTAAAGCTCCCGCATCACCTGGGCCAATAAGAAGCCTCACTGGATGATGTCACGGCTTCCTATTGGCCCATTACGGAGCAGCTACCGGCACCCCTGCCGAGGTCTGTATTTGCAGAAGCAGGGGGTCCCCAGAGCTGAAATGAATGGGATTAAGCTCCGGAAACCCCCTGCTTCATTCCTTTGTTAAAAAACATAATAATAATTAAAAAAGCAGCGCTTGGATTGCAGGCGGTCTGTCCTGCCCCCTGATGACGTAGATGCCCTAATATGGGCCTCTGCATCATGAGGAGGAACACTATTGGACTATAGGACCATATTCGGTCATCTACGTCATAATATGGTCCTATAGGGTTCCCCCTTGTGACGTAGATACAGATATACAGTTATTTACATCATCAAGGGGGAAGACAGACCAGACTAAATTATATACCCCCAACAAAACTACCTCCCTCCCCCCTCTACACTAATGCCCAATATACCTATTAGCCAAATGTGGCTAATAGTTATTTGGGACATTAACCAAAAAAATAAACACATGTATAAAAAGAAAACATTAATAACCCCCATTCATTACCTTAGTGAGTAATGAAAGGGTTAACCCCCCTCTAGACCACCCGGTGCAGCTTTCTATTGTCTCATGTGACATTGAACTGCTTTAAACTCGCAGGAGGTACCAGCCCCCCTTGGCAGGTCTGTATTTCGGGAAGCAAGGGGTCCCCGGAGCTGATATTAATGGGGTTCAGCACCGGAAACCCTCTGTGTCACGGTAGCTTATGACAAGATATAATGAACACCAAATATCTGGGTTGAACTGAACGAGGCTTAGATATTATAAAATATTATTTATTCCTTAAATAAGGTGAACACAGCAATATAGTACAATTAACAGGCAAGAAGATAACACTTACTTAGGGTTGGGGAATGGAGAAGTATCCAATAGCAATTCTCCATCAATCCAGTGACATTCCAGGTGGTATCAGAAGCACAACTCCAGCACAACTAAAAACTGTAGGGTTGACACAGTTTATATACCTGTGCAACCCTATTCTTAACATTGAACACAGCCTATTGGTGAACAATTATCTGTATCCTCTCTCTAATGTGGAGACACAGACTAACAGACTAACCCATGCCCTCAGGTAACAATTAGACTGGCAGAGTTTGTTGATTGACTAATACTTAATCCCTAGACATTGGGTAACAATCAAGGCAGTTACTTTTTGATCACCGTGCTTAGGCTACTCAGCCGTCTGCCCTTCATGACTTATTAGCCTAGCAAATGGCGTCTGCATTTTCAGAACAGATCCAAAATAAAATACATATACACTTTAATATCTACACATATTAATAAGTTCCATTCTGGTGGGCTCAGTGGGTCGACCTTTGCCAGTTTTTAATGCCTACAGTGACTCCACATATTGGCCAAATATGAACTCTCTGCGACCTCCAGAACTGGAGATACAGAAATGCACTTTAAAACATTAAAATACATGCTTATAATGAAACATGGGAACAGGGGAACATACATTTTCAAGGTAGAACAAGGTGCAAACCTCATCCCTGGACCACAGTCCAGTTAACCCCTTGTCTCTCTGGTGAGGTCAGGGGATGGCCATATGGGGTGCAACCCCTTTAATACCGGGCCACACCCTTTCTCCCTCTCACACTCTGCTTCAATCCTATGTTAAAAATTAATTATAAAAACCCAATGAATTGCTCTTTTAAGAGACTGCTTCTCTCTGGGGCTCCTCTGCACAGCTCTTACAGACCGGTGGCTGGCCCAGGAGGATTAATGATGCAGGGGTCCAATTCAGAAGTAGGGAGCCAAGCAGAGTTAATCCTCCCGGGTTGCTTTCTGTTTTCAGGGCCGTGATCACACGTGGTCACCGAAGACAGTAAGGCTGCGGCCATGTACGGGGAGATCGCACAGAGCGATCACAATGCCTTAAGGCAATGATCACAGCCATGGACCACGCATGCGCCATAGCGCGAGGGGGTGCGAGGTGCGTGAGGAATCAGTTAAATTTGATACCACGGTGCGACGGCCAGGTCATGTGAGCGCTCCGTGACGTCACGGCCACGCCCCAGACATGCCTCTTCATCGTGTCTAGCCTGGTCACAAAATGCTCCCGCTAAAACGTGGGTGACGTCACTCGTACGCGCATGGATGCGAGTGGACAGTCACCATGGAGGCAGCCTATGCCTTGCTATATCTGTAAGTACGTGCAGGCTACGGTGATAATGGCCAAATCTTAACCTAGAGAATTTAGGACTTGGAAGGCATTTGTAAAATGTAACTGTGGGGTTTAGTCATTAAATGTGATCGTGATGACCTTATATTCTTCTAATATGCCGAGAACGTTTAATCACAAATCCCTCTCACTCCTTTTATATTTGCATGTACAGAGTGACCCAGTCTTTGCAGGGCTGTCTGGTTTGTTCAGGTTCAAGGGAACTTCTCAGACAGGTCAGAGCACAAATGTAACAGGCAGCGTTTACAAAATGCAATATGTACTTTGATCTTAAAGAATTATCGAAAGGCACCATTGGAGGGGTAGCCAGTATGTATGTATATTTTTCTTTGTTTAGCACCATCCATATGCATAGCACGTTACAGCCAGTGCCCCTCCTTTAGGCTGCGGCCCGCTGCCTGCGCCGAACGTGCACCTGCAAGGCTGGTGGCGCGTGCAGCCGAGTCCCCCGGTCTGCAGAGAGCTGCAGGGTGAAAGAGAGGGGCGGGGGGCATGATGGGGGTGCGGCCGTGACGTCACCCGGCAGGTTTGCCCTCATTCGCTGAACCGCCGGGGGGCGTGGCCCAGCGCTCCGTCGCTAGTTCCACTCACAATTTTCTTGCGGGCTGGAAAAACTCACAGCGCGGCAGCCCCCCCTCGCAGTGGTCTCGGCCCCATTGAGGGGCGACTCTTGTCCCTGCAGCGTCCGCCACAGCGGGCGCTGCAGTAGCCAACGGGGACCGTGTCACGGTAGCTTTGTGTCAGGGTTATAATACACACCAGGTTACAATAATAATCTCTCCTATCTCTGGGTTGAATCGAATAAGACGTGCGGTATAATAAAGACATTTTATTCCCACAAGATGGTGGACACACAATATATACAAATAACAGAAAAGATATTAATCACTTGCATGGGGAAGGGGCCAAGATGAAGCAATCCGCAGACTGGCAATTCATCTAACAGGATACAACAGGAACCAATACGAACAACAACTTGGAATAGAGCTTACACTCTCTTTTACAGAGTTCTGCTCCTATTCCCTACCATTGGGTCTCAGGTATTAGATGACAATTACCAGCACCCAATTGCTCTTTGCCAGCTAACGTGGGAAGCACTTTGGTACCTGCCCCCATGTAGCTGGCACATGCGCACAATCCTCTGGTCAGAGTCACATATCCTGAACCCCACACTGAAAGGTTGGCGTCTCCTAGTCTGCCATTTGGGTTTCTGGCCCAGGAAACTCCGACCAGAGGTGTGAAGCACAACACTTTACACAAGTACCCATGTCCTGCTCTTCTCCCCCCTAGAATACTTAATCAGGGTGGGGGAGCCTTTGTTCAGTGGGCCTACTGTAGCCACACTGTCGCCTCCTATCCATTAGCATATCTCATGGCCAGTAGTTTTCGCGGGCTTTGAGATATCAGGGATACAGAGTAATATTTTAATATTATACATATATTAAAATAATCCGTTCTGTGGGTCTGAGCAGGCTGAAATTTGCTAGGTCCTCATGCCGCAGTACACTCGCCATAGTGCCCAAATATCAGCCTTCCATGACCCCCAGAACCGGAGATAATAAAAACAAGTTAAAACCTCCCATTAACTTTAATGCAGGATTCTCCGCCATAGGCTTAAAGAAATCAATGCCTTTCACTCTTTCCATTAGATTCAATGGGCTCCGCCGCCATAGGCTTTCAATGGAGCAACTCCGCCATTAGAATCAATGGAGACTCCGCCGCTAAAGGCTATGAGAAATCTCAGCGGCTCACTACTCCATTGTAATCAATAGGGCCGGCGCCGCTATAGCAAATGCATGGGCCGGCGCCGCCATAGGATTCAATGGAGCCACTGCCGCCATTGGAACTGAATGGGGCTGTAACAGGGGACTTATCCCTGTTCACAAATGTGCCTCTAATCCAGCAGTGTGGTGGTTAACGGCTTGTAGCAAATTAACTAACACCACCTGCCTGATTAGAGGTGGTAGAAAAAGCCTGCCTTTGAGACAGGAAGTGACTCCTTAGCTCTGAATGAGAGCTGACCTTTGGAGAGAACACACATCTCTGGAGCTGACCGGTCTTGAGCTCTGCCCAGCATAGCTGATTGCAAGACACCAAATAAGACTTCTAAACCTGGATGCTGATTTTCTATGCACGCACGGGTGCGGTTCCAGGAGAGCAGAGAAGCTTACTCTACAGCAGCTAACAGATAAGACTTTCATTCTAAAGAGACTTCTTATATCTGCTTATGTCATGCTATGTGTTTGGGGCTGGGAGACCTGCTTAACTAGGAGTTGTGAATTGCATGGGATTTCACTAGAAATACTCCCAAGGGAATTAAGCTTTGTTTCCCCCCCCCCTGTGTTTGGATGATTTCCTGATGAAAAGGAAAAGGCACAATAAAGCCTTATTATAATTTCACCTTATAAAAGCCTCCAATTTTGTACCTCTGTGAACGTCCGCCTACATTTGGTGTCAGAAGTGGGATAAGAGGCGTCCTTGTAGTTAAAAAGGACCGGAGATTTTTATGTGAAATTTTTTGTTTATGCTTTTTGCCTACAAAAAATCTGAGAAACTTAGAGAAAAAAAAAACAAAAAAAAAAAAACCTCATGCAGCAGAGATCGGAATTAAAGGGATACACACCACTGAAACCACACTGCACTGAAACTTTACAAAAACCCAGAAGAGACTGCTGAAGTAGCTAAACCTTATGTTGCCTATCACAAAGTGTAATATGGTCATTGAAATAGGGGTTTTGCCTTTCAGCCAGTCAGGGTTCAAGAAGTGAGTCAGCCCTTAAAAGGGATAGGTGTTTGTTGTTTTCAAAAGTTTCGCTGAAGCAGTGAATACAGATGGTGACCCACGAGTGGTACTGATTTTGAAAATAAAGGTTGCCACACCGCATAGGACTACCAGCTGTGAATGGAGTATATGCAGAAAAGTGTGAAAATTGATACAAGACTGTGCTGAAGCAGGGGAATTTTTAGCAAAAAAATGCTGAGTGTAAAATTGCCCTATAGGGGAAAAAGTGATTTCTGAACTGTGTAAAAGGTTTTTCAAAACCAATTGCTGAATGTTGAGTCACCCTGCCGGGAATGAAAGAAATAGTCCACTGCAAAGAATGTTTTTTTTTCTGCAAGTAAAAAAGTCTGCCTATATATATATCTTGGGAGCAAAAACAGACACCCAAAGTGTGAAGTGTGAATGCCATAATACCCAAAGATGAGACTGAAAATTACTGAACTCAGGCAGAAAACCAAATTCTGTTGCTGAAGCGGGGAGATTGCACCTAGCAAGAAAATGGTGTAAAGCAAATAGACTTTTTTACCTAGCAACTGCACATCTTGTATACCTGATGAGAGAAAATGCATGCACAGTACTGCTGATATTGTAAAACTTATCCAAGAAAGAAAAATTCTACAGAGATGCCTGTGAGAGCTACGACCTCTACAAGCAAAATATGCCCACCTGTAGGACTACCACCATTGGGGGTTCTAGCAAATACAGTGGCAACAGCTGCAATAGCGCCTCCTGAGGTCAGGAAGAAAATTACACCTGATAGCCTAAAAATGGAGGACAAGATGCAGCGTTCCTGTAATGAACCCTACCCCACGGAAGATTGGCCCTTCCAGTCCAATAAAGAGGAAAACATCTCTTACGGGGAACCCGAACCGAGTCACACCCACAAAACACCCCAAGAATGGTGGGGGTGCCTGAACTCGGCACGAACAGAAAAGACCGCTCCCTTTGATGACGAATATGATCAGCAGGAGACAGATCGGGAGCAGCAGATCACCCAATATTTCTGTCAGCTAAAGCAACTGCAAGAAAAGCTTGGCGTATATAATGAAGCTGCTAAAATTTCAAATGAAGATGGAGACCCCAATATCCCTGAAGGGACGGTGTCATCCAAATCAAAAAGGCGGAAAAAGAAAAAGAAAGGCGGTTCTTCACTTACCGTGGAAGGAACAGACACGTCCACAGATCCTGTGGAAAAAAAGGGGGACCAAGTTGCCCTGCAGCCTAGAGAAAATGGAGAATTCGTCCCGCGGATTACCAAATATCCAGAGGGCCCAAGGCAGAAGTCGTGTACCCCAAAGAAGTGTCTGTCCGGTGCCAACAGTGAGGAACCCTCAACCAACCATCCCAGGGAAGCGGAGCTGGAACCAGTGAGTGTCAATCCCTTGACTAGCCCTGAAGATGCCCTGAAAAATGCCAGGCATGACTGTGATATGCTCCGTGAACAATTGAAACAAAAGAAAGATGGTTACACAGAGCTACAGAAAAATAACGTGAAGCTACAGAAAGATGTGCTCACAATTTACTCTTTAGCCAGGACAGAATTGTACGATCTCAAGACTGAGCTAGATGCTGCAAACACTACAAAAGCCACCATGGTGGAAAAGCAGAGCCAATCCGATAAAATGATGGCTAAGCTGAAGCGGAAGTATGAGGAGGCACTTAAGGAGATTACAGTCTTTCAGCAAGAGGTTCACACTCTTCGCGTAGAACTGAATGCCTCACAACAGGAGGTCAACAGTGTCCGGACAGAGGTGGAAGTATCCCAGAAGGAGGTTCATGCACTCCGCACAGCGCTGGATGCCTCACACCACGAGATCGGCAGCTGCTGCACAAAACTGGAAGTCTCCAGAAAGGAACTTCACAGTCTCGCTGAGGAGCTGGACATTTCAAAGAAAACTATCCTCCATCTTAATTTAGATCTCAAAGTCTCTCAGAAGGAGCTTCAGATCCTCAACCTAGAGATGGAAGTCTCACACCAGGAGACAGCCCGCCTCCAAGCAGATGTGCAAAAATGGAAGGTGGACTGCAAGGAGTCCCTGAATATTACAGAGACTGAAAAAAGAGAAAATTTAAGATTAAAAAAAGAAAATTCGGAGTTGACAGACCACGTCAATGGAAAGAATGAAAAGCTGCAGGAGCTTGAGAAAATAAAGAAATGGTTGGAAGATGAAAAGTTTGAAGCAGAGCACCGACTGCAGAACCAACTGCAAGGTCTGCATACACACCTCCAGAATGCCAAGGAGAAGCAACGAACTCTGCAGGAAGAAAATCTGCAGGCTGCTAAGGAAATACAAGTGCTGCAGGAACGTCTGATTATCCAGTGTGTCCTCGCAAAGCAGCATGATAAACTGAAGGCTACCCTGACCATCACCAAAGCATCGCTGGAGGCTAAACTTAGAGGCCAGGTGACTCGGTACTGTCACGCTGTGCAGCCCATAGACCAGGCCAGTCCCCTGTACTGAGGTGGGATGTTGAATATAGACACCGACAGCAGAGGGAGCGGGTCCGGGATGTGGTTGTAGTGTGGCCAGGCCTGGGTTAAGATTTAGAATAGTCGTTGTACTTGCCGAGTTCAGGAGTATAGAGAGTTCCGTAGTCAAATCCGTTTCCGTGTCCAAGGATCTGAGAGGTAAGAATCGTGATGGGTAAGCTGAAGTCGGGAGCCAGAGGGTTAAGTCAGACAAGCCGGTTCAAATCTGTAGGAGAAAAGACAAACAGGAGCACGACACAGTTTCCAGGCTACACAGGAAGCAAGGAGCTATGCAGATCAAGGAAGTGAAGTCAAAGCAGGATATTTAAAGCGACAGTGACCAATCCGGACGAGGGGCATGGCGGAGGCGTGTCGAGGAGCTGCTCATGAGTGGCTGAGAGACCAGGAAATAGTAGAGCCCAGCTGAGGGTCTGTAACACCAGTTCCAGAATCCAAGATGGCGACGGCAGAGTTCAATGTATGCACTGGGCGGCGGCATGGGTAGCGACGGGGGGCAGGGGCAGCAGCTGCTGCAGTACTGGTAGTGGGTAAGGAGGGGTCACGCTGCAAGGGACGTGGCCCCCGATTCCTTACAGGTACAAGAGGGAGCGCATTCAGGTCCAGAAACTGAGACGAGTAACTGCGGCCCAGCGAAGAAGTTCACAGTGCTCCACAAAATAATGAATGATAAGTGGAAGCAAGCTCAGAGAAAGCACAGAGAAGAAATAAAGACCCTGAAAGGAGAATGGCAGGAAACACTCAAGAAACAGAGTGAGACTCTGCAGACCAGTAACTTACAGATGCCTCCAATACGGAAAAAGGTATTGGCTCTGCCCAAGCATCGGTATCCCACAGTAACTAATGCCCGTGAGGACAAGGGTACAGTGAGAGCTGGGGACACCACACACCTTCAAAACAAGATTACGAAGTTTGAGCCACCTAAGAAAGCAATAGCCAAACCTGCAACCGCCCGACAGACAACAAACACAGGTAGGAGTGCAGAATTAAAGCCAGAAGAATCCTTAGCTGAGGAAGCTGAAAAGATAGGACGTTCTCTGGAAATGGAGCTGGAATTGCAACTCAATCCCAAAGAAGCTGAACTGGCAACTACATTGAATGGGAAAAGTGCAGGAAGACAGCTTCAAGAACTGAGGGCTCAGGTGGCTGTTCTTGGGCGCTCTTGTGATACCATGAAGTGGACATTTGGTGCTAAAGCGGAGCACATGGGAAAGATGACAAGTGAAAGCGATTTGCATAAACGCTCTGCGACTGTCGCCATACAGTCTGCCTACAGAAAGAGGAGCACCCGACACAGGGGAAAGCTCATGACCACATGGTCAGTAGAAAGACTGTACTTGGAAAAAGTTCTCCTTGAGCGACTGAGGATTGCTGATCTCAAGCACCTTCTGGAGGAGACACTACTAAATTGGAGGAAGGGCTCCAATCCCAGCAGGATTGAGGGTTCTCCTCCATCCACTCTCATTCAAGTCACTGAGATATCTCAAATGAGAGTGGAAGGATGGGCTTTGGTCGTGGCAAGCCCGAGCTTCCCACAAACAGGGGAGGTATGTAACAGGGGACTTGTCCCTGTTCAAAAATGTGCCTCTAATCCAGCAGTGTGGTGGTTAACTGCTGGTAGTCAATTAACCAACACCACCTGGCTGATTAGAGGTTTGTTAGAAAAGCCTGCCTTTGAGACAGGAAGAAAGATTTCTGAGTCTCACAATTGGGGGGACTGACCAGAGGAATGGCTGTCTTGAGCTGCAGAAGGACTGGACTGTATGCTGATAGCAAGACAAGGGGACCAGACCTCAAAACCTGGACAGACATTGCTGTAGCACACAAAGGTGCTTACCCAAGAGAGCAGAGAGGACTTCCCCTACAGCTTCAGGAGACAGATAAGATGACTTTCTTTTGGAACTGTTATATATCTGTATATATGTTTATATTTTGGGGCTGGTAAATAGCTTAGCTAACCATCCCAGTCAGAGAGGGCTGAGCTACATGTGTAGATAGTCTCTAAAGTGGAGATAGGTTTTTGTTTGGCTTATTTTCATATGTTTTGCTATGTTAAAGGGAAAGGCGCAATAAAGCCTAATTTTAAATTTACCTTAAAAACAGTCTCCATTGCGTACCTCTGAACACGTCTGTTACAGGGACGCTGGGGAAAATGGGGAACGATGGGAAATCATGGGGGACGCAGGGGAAAATAAAATGGGGAATGATGGGAATATCATGGGGGATGCTGGGGGAAATGGGGAACGGTGGGAAGATCATTAGGAATGCTGGGGAACATGGGGAACGATGGGATGATCATGGGGGACGCTGGTGAAAATGGGTAACGATGGGAAGATCATGGGGGACGCTGGGGAAAATGAGGAACGATGGGAAGATCATGGGGCACGCAGGGGGAAATGGGGAACGATGGGAAGATCATGGGGGATGCTGGGGAAAATGGGGAATGATGGGAAATCATGGGGGACGCCGGGGAAAATAAAATGGGGAACTATGTTAAGATCATGGGGGATGCTCGGGGAAATGGGGAACGATGGGAAGATCATGGGGGACGCTGGTGAAAATGGGGAACGATGGGAAGATCATTAGGAACGCTGGGGAAAATGGGGAATGATGGGAAGATCATGGGGGATCCTGGGGAAAATGGGGAACGATGGGAAGATCATGGAGGACGCTGGGGAAAATGGGGAACGATGGCATGATCATGGGGGATGCTGGAGAAAATGGGGAATGATGGGAAGATCATGGGGGATGCTGGGGAAAATGGGGAATGGTGGGAAGATCATGGGGGATGCTGGGGGAAATGGGGAATGATGGGAAGATCATGGGGGATGCTGGAGAAAATGGGGAACGATGGGAAGATCATGGGGGATGCTGGGGAAAATGGGGAATGATGGGAAGATTATGGGGGACGCTGGGGAAAATGGGGAACGATGGGAAGATCATGGGGGATGTTGGTGAAAATGGGGATCGATGGGAAGATCATGGGGGATGCAGGGGAAAATGGGGAACGATGGGAAGATCATGGGGGACGCTGGGGAAAATGGGGAACGATGGGAAGATCATGGGGGATGCTGGGAAAAATGGGGAACGATGGGAAGATCATGGGGGACGCTGGGTAATGATGGGAAATCATGGGGGACGCTGGGGGAAATGGGGAACGATGGGAAGATCATGGGGACACTGGGGAACATGGGAAGATCATTAGTAACGCTGGGGAAAATGGGGAACGATGGGAAGATCATGGAGGACGCTGGGGAAAATGGGGAATGATGGGAAGATCATGGAGGACGCTGGGGAAAATGGGGAACGATGGGAAGATCATGGGGGACGCTGGGGAAAATGGGGAACGGTGGGAAGATCATGGGGGACGCTGGTGAAAATGGGGAACGATGGGAAGATCATTAGGAACGCTGGGAAAAATGGGGAATGATGGGAAGATCATGGGGGATCCTGGGGAAAATGGGGAACGGTGGGAAGATCATGGGGGACGCTTGGTAAAATGGGGAACGATGGCATGATCATGGGGGATGCTGGAGAAAATGGGGAATGATGGGAAGATCATGGGGGATGCTGGGAAAAATGGGGAATGGTGGGAAGATCATGGGGGATGCTGGGGAAAATGGGGAATGATGGGAAGATCATGGGGGATGCTGGAGAAAATGGGGAACGATGGGAAGATCATGGGGGATGCTGGGGAAAATGGGGAATGATGGGAAGATTATGGGGGACGCTGGGGAAAATGGGGAACGATGGGAAGATCATGGGGGATGTTGGTGAAAATGGGGATCGATGGGAAGATCATGGGGGATGCAGGGGAAAATGGGGAACGATGGGAAGATCATGGGGGACGCTGGGGAAAATGGGGAACGATGGGAAGATCATGGGGGATGCTGGGAAAAATGGGGAACGATGGGAAGATCATGGGGGACGCTGGGTAATGATGGGAAATCATGGGGGACGCTGGGGGAAATGGGGAACGATGGGAAGATCATGGGGACACTTGGGAACATGGGAAGATCATTAGTAACGCTGGGGAAAATGGGGAACGATGGGAAGATCATGGAGGACGCTGGGGAAAATGGGGAACGATGGGAAGATCATGGAGGACGCTGGGGAAAATGGGGAACGATGGGAAGATCATGGGGGACGCTGGGGAAAATGGGGAACGGTGGGAAGATCATGGGGGACGCTGGGGAAAATGGGGAACGATGGGAAGATCATGGGGGAAGCTGGGGAAAATGGGGAACGATGGGAAGATCATGGAGGACGCTGGGGAAAATGGGGAACGGTGGGAAGATCATGGGGGACGCTGGGGAAAATGGGGAACGATGGGAAGATCATGGGGGAAGCTGGGGAAAATGGGGAACGATAGGAAGATCATGGGGGACGATGGGGAAAATGGGGAACGATGGGAAGATCATTAGGAATGCTGAGGAAAATGGGGAACGATAGGAATATCATGGGGGACGCTCCGAAAATGGGGAACGATGGGAAGATCATGGGGGATGCTGGGAAAAATGGGGAACGATGGGAAGATCATGGGGGACGCTGGGTAATGATGGGAAATCATGGGGGACGCTGGGGGAAATGGGGAACGATGGGAAGATCATGGGGACACTGGGGAACATGGGAAGATCATTAGTAACGCTGGGGAAAATGGGGAACGATGGGAAGATCATGGAGGACGCTGGGGAAAATGGGGAACGATGGGAAGATCATGGAGGACGCTGGGGAAAATGGGGAACGATGGGAAGATCATGGGGGACGCTGGGGAAAATGGGGAACGGTGGGAAGATCATGGGGGACGCTGGTGAAAATGGGGAACGATGGGAAGATCATTAGGAACGCTGGGGAAAATGGGGAATGATGGGAAGATCATGGGGGATCCTGGGGAAAATGGGGAACGGTGGGAAGATCATGGGGGACGCTTGGTAAAATGGGGAACGATGGCATGATCATGGGGGATGCTGGAGAAAATGGGGAATGATGGGAAGATCATGGGGGATGCTGGGAAAAATGGGGAATGGTGGGAAGATCATGGGGGATGCTGGGGAAAATGGGGAATGATGGGAAGATCATGGGGGATGCTGGAGAAAATGGGGAACGATGGGAAGATCATGGGGGATGCTGGGGAAAATGGGGAATGATGGGAAGATTATGGGGGACGCTGGGGAAAATGGGGAACGATGGGAAGATCATGGGGGATGTTGGTGAAAATGGGGATCGATGGGAAGATCATGGGGGATGCAGGGGAAAATGGGGAACGATGGGAAGATCATGGGGGACGCTGGGGAAAATGGGGAACGATGGGAAGATCATGGGGGATGCTGGGAAAAATGGGGAACGATGGGAAGATCATGGGGGACGCTGGGTAATGATGGGAAATCATGGGGGACGCTGGGGGAAATGGGGAACGATGGGAAGATCATGGGGACACTTGGGAACATGGGAAGATCATTAGTAACGCTGGGGAAAATGGGGAACGATGGGAAGATCATGGAGGACGCTGGGGAAAATGGGGAACGATGGGAAGATCATGGAGGACGCTGGGGAAAATGGGGAACGATGGGAAGATCATGGGGGACGCTGGGGAAAATGGGGAACGGTGGGAAGATCATGGGGGACGCTGGGGAAAATGGGGAACGATGGGAAGATCATGGGGGAAGCTGGGGAAAATGGGGAACGATGGGAAGATCATGGAGGACGCTGGGGAAAATGGGGAACGGTGGGAAGATCATGGGGGACGCTGGGGAAAATGGGGAACGATGGGAAGATCATGGGGGAAGCTGGGGAAAATGGGGAACGATAGGAAGATCATGGGGGACGATGGGGAAAATGGGGAACGATGGGAAGATCATTAGGAATGCTGAGGAAAATGGGGAACGATAGGAATATCATGGGGGACGCTCCGAAAATGGGGAACGATGGGAAGATCATGGGGGACGCTGGGGAAAATGGGGAATGATGGGTAGATCATGGGGGATGCAGGGAAAAATGGGGAACGATGGGAAGATCATGGGGGACGCTGGGGAAAATGGGGAACGATGGGAAAACATGGGGACGCTGGGGAAAATAAAATGGGGAACGATGGGAAGATCATGGGGGATGCTGGGGGAAATGGGGAACGATGGGAAGATCATGGGGACGCTGGGGAAAATGGGGAACGATGGGAAGATCATGGGGGACGATGGGGAAATGGGGAATGATGGGAAGATCATGGGGATGCTGGGGAAAATGGGGAACGATGGGAAGATCATTAGGAACGCTGGGAAAAATGGGGAACGATAGGAAGATCATGGGGGCGCAGGGAAAATGGGGAACGATGGGAAATCATGGGGGACGCTGGGGAAAATGGGGAACGATGGGAAATAATGGGGGACGCTGGGGAAAATGGGGAACGATGGAAAGATCATGGGGACGCTGGGGAAAATGGGGAACGATGGGAAATAATGGGGGACGCTGGGGAAAATGGGGAACGATGGAAAGATCATGGGGATGCTGGGGAAAATGGGGAACGATGGACAGATCATGGGTGACGCTGGGGAAAATGGGGAACAATGGGAAGATCATGGGGGACGCTGGGGAAAATGGGGAACCATGGGAAGATCATGGGCGACGCTGGGGAAAATGGGGAACCATGGGAAGATCATGAGGGATGATGGGGAACGATGGGAAGATCATGGGGGACGCTGGAGAAAATGGGGAACAATGGGAAGATCATGGGGGACGATGGGGAAAATGGGGAACGATGGGAAGATCATGGGTGATACGGGGGAAATGCTGAATGATGGGAAGATCATGGGGGATACTGGGGGAAATGGAGAACGATGGGCTGATCATGGGGGATCATTGGTGAAAATTAATATTGTGATCAAGCCTGCTGACAAAGGAGGGGGGTATGGACAAAACATACTATGTTCAGGAATCATTACGTATTCTTGGATATAGATCCACTTACCAACCCCTTCCCTCCAACCCTACAGTTAATTATCAACAACAATTATTACATTTTCTAAACACGGGTTTAGATCAACAAATCCTAACAAAACAGGAATTTGAGTTTATTTATAATCAATATCCCATTATTCCAATTTTTTATATAATCCCTAAAATTCATAAAAACCTAAAATCAACCACCTGGATGTCCAATTATATCAGGAATTTAGTCACTTACCTCCCACCTGTCTCAATTCATAGACCATCATCTACAACCATATGTCATTAAGCTTCCATCATATCTTAGGGATTCGACCCACATACTGCAGACCCTCAATGACATTCAATGGCAAGCACATTACTATTTAGTAACAGCTGATGTCACTTCATTATACACTGTCATTGACCACGCACAGGGTTGTGATGCTATTGGTCAAGTTCTAGATAATAACCCTTCAGTTTCCAATGCATTTAAATCTTTTTTAATTTCAGGTATTCAATTTATTCTTTCACATAATTTTTTTAATTTTAACAATTCATATTATTTACAGATATGCGGCACCGCCATGGGCACCAGGTTTGCTCCAAGTTATGCTAACCTATTTATGGGCAGCTGGGAAAATAAATTCATCTGGTCCAGCTGCCCCTTTGGAGCAAGCCTGGTGCTCTGGCGGCGCTTCATCAATGACATTTTTTCATTTGGTCAGGCTCGCTACAACAGTTTGAATCATTCCAACATTATATGAATGACAATTTATTTAATCTAAAATTCACTTTTTCATCAAGTAATATTTCAATAGAATTTTTGGATTTAGTCATTTACATCATGGATAATTCATTACATACTAAAACATTTTTTAAGACGGTTCAAGCGAACAATTATCTACATGCCAATAGTCATCATAACCCAGCGTGGATCAACAACAAACCAAAAGGACTGTTTACCAGACTCAAACGGAATAGTTCCACTTTAGATGTATTCCATACACAAGCACAAGATTTAAAAAACAAATTCATAGATAGAAAATATCCGTCTTATGAATTAGATCAAATCATACCTGAAGTTAAATCAATAGATAGAACCACTCTTTTAAAATATAAGCAGAAAAAAACAGAAACAACAATAAATATACCTTTCATTACTCAATACAACCAAATGGCCCCAGCCATAAGGAAAACTCTTTGCACGTACTGGCCGATTCTAAGAAAGGATAAAGATTTGGTAGATATACTACCCACTAACCCAAAAATTATATTTACAAAAGCACCAAATATAGGTCAAAAATTGGCTCCTGGTTGTCCCTTGATGCGAAATAAACATTGCACTAATAATGCTGCCAAGGGATACTATATTTGCAATACATGTACAGCTTGCAAGTACAGTGCGAAGAGTTTTTCTTTCACCTCCATCAGAACATCCAGGACATATACCATCAAACAACATATCACATGTAATAGCACTAATGTCATTTATCTCCTTAAATGTCCTTGCGGTCTGCAGTATGTGGGTATGACCACCAGGTCCATCAAACATCGTCTATATGAACATATTTATAATATTCAAAAGGGCTTGATCACACATAATGTGTCTAACCATTTCCTCCAAGTGCACGGCAAAGATCCGAAGGGTCTCAAATGTATGGCCATAGAGGTCCTCACGCCTCATTGGCGAGGAAGTAACACTACAAGTCTCCTTGGGAGAAGAGAATCCTTCTGGATATATGAGCTCCAGACTCTAGCACCGTCTGGGCTCAATATAGAGTTTGATCTCAAATCCTTTTTGATGGATAAGCAAGTAATCATAAGTGGTTTATTATAAACCATTTTATTATTGTTCATAGTATGTTGTAATATCTGTCATCACATTATACCAGCGACACTTTATTTAGATTTCACATTACAGTAACACTTATCTTTATTTAATATATTATTTCACATATCACCCATTACATATTAGTTTATCACCAAATAGGTTATATTTTACTTTTGCACACAGCTTAAACATTTAGTTAGGAGCACATATATACACTTACACTTATCTTGCGCACCGTTGTTCTAGTAGCCAGTATACTAATATCATTATTGACATTGGCCTTTATTATATTTATGGCTACATCACTATTGATATTGGGTACTGTAAGGTCTCGGGGGAACACCTCTCCCAAAGAGGGTTCCCCCCGCGACACAACTTACCCGGCGCGCTTCGGCTCCACGGGTTCACCGCCGTGAGCGGGACCCTCCTTCCTCCTCCCTGGTCCCCGCGGCTGCCACGGGACGTGCGCATGCGCGCGCTCACGGACCCTTCTGCCCTCCCACAGGAGGAGCTCCCGCCCCCAGCTCGGGCCGCGCGCACCTCTCCCGCGTGGTGCACACGCCTGATGCGCGTGCACCGCCCACAAGCCTCGCGTCAAGCAAATCAGCTGTGGCACTTTCCCTCACCTGTCCCTGCCTCCCATGGGGCCGCTCCTCCGTCCCTCCCCCTCTTCCCATTGGGCTCTCTTCTCATTTATACCCTGCTCAGCCATTCCTTCTTTGGCTGAGCATAGCTTTGTGTGACCTGCGTTACCCACGGTCGTGCCTGCCTTAGTACCTTGTCTCTGTGTCTTCTAGTGATCTCCCTTGTACCGAACCGGCTTGGCTGCGGACCCGCTCTGGACTTCGACCTCTGACCTCCCGAACTCTCCTATCCTCCACCTCGGCTTACGGATTCCAACCTACCTCCCGGCTCCAAACCCAAGGCTCTTGGCACCGACGATTCTACTGGAACTGCCCAAGTATCCGGCGAGTATCTGAACTTATAACTTATCTCCCGTGCAGTTCCAGACGCCTACTATCCACCTTCCAGGCATGCCCCGCGCAGCTGTGGGTGCAAGTATTACCCTTTTCACCTCAGTTCCGGGGTCCCTCCTTGTCCGTGGTGAGCGCAGCGTGACATTATGCTCAGCCCAACGGACATGGTCCCCGCAGAGGTTGAGCAACCCAGTGCCATGGTTCGACTCCTTCAGGTGGAGGCGCAACTCAACTCCATGTCTCAAGAGCTCTCAAGAATCTCTCTGTTGCAGCATTCCCCAGGCTCCTCTGCAATGGCAGCCGCGGCGTTGCCTTCTTCGGGTCTCCCCACGGCTTCGGACCCTCGCCTCCCGGCTCCCAATCATTATGCAGGGGATCACCACGAGTGCAGAGGATTCATCAATCAGTGTGAGATCCAATTCGAGCTGTCCCCATCGCGCTTTCCTACTGCACGCTCCAGGGTGGCTTACATCGTCTCGCTATTGACCGAAAATGCCCTGGCCTGGGCATCCCCCATCTGGGAACGGAGGGCCGACATGACACATGATTATCTCCGCTTCCTCCGGGAGTCTAAGCAAGTATTTAATTCGCCTGGTCGCAAGATCACGGCAAATTCCTCTTTGTTTCATCTCTCTCAAGGTATTTGTCCTGTCGCCCAGTATGCTCTGGAGTTCCGGACCATCGCGCCCGAGACCTCTTGGAATGACGACGCCCTCTCCGCAGCCTTCTGGCAGGGACTGTCCGAATCCATCAAGGACCAGCTGGCGACTCTGGAGAGACCCACCAGATTGGAGGATCTCATTGCAGTCTGCATCCGCGTGGACCAGCGCCTTCGGGAGAGAAGACTTGAACGCGCGCTCCCTCGTGCTGCCTCTCCCAGGTCTACCAGCCGCAGTCTTGTTCCTTATGTTCCCCAACCTATAGATGAACCTGAACCTATGCAGCTCGGAAATTATCGGCTATCCGCTTCTGAGAGACAGCGCCGACGAGATGGTGGACTGTGTCACTACTGCGGGCATCCCGGTCATCTGCTGGTGAGCTGTCCCCTGCGGCCGGGAAACGCCAAAACCCAATGAGGTATGAGGGGGTCTCGTTGGGTACAATCTCTTCCTCTTCCCCTTCTCCGAAGAAACTTCCTACTCGGATAATGCTGTCCATCTCTCTTGCTTGGAATAACTCCCAGATTCCCGCCTCTGCATTCATAGATTCCGGGTCTCAAGGAAACTTTATTGATCAGGATTTTGCCAGCAGGAACAATATTCCTTTCCAATCTAAAGCCGTTCCCGTCGGCTTAGAGGCCATAGACGGATGCCCACTCCAACCAGCTTTTATTTCCCTGGAGACTTGCTCTCTATCCCTCTCCAAAGAGGATGGTCACCAAGAGAAGATTACCTTGGACGTGATCCACACTCCATCGGTGGAGGTGATTCTGGGACTCCCATGGTTGCAACTGCACAACCCACAGCTGGATTGGACTAACAAGTGTGAAAGCGTAGAAATAAAATCAATAAGTCAAGGGTTCAAAGTAACAACGTGAGTTTATCTGTACCAAGGCACAATTTGAGAGAAAGGAATTAAAAAAAGAACTCAGGCCTCTGCCAACATATTGCTTGGTATCACATTTTTATACATTTCAAAATGAGTAATACGCCCTTTAAGGGGGCTGGCTTAGAGATAAAAAATATATGATGACATACAAAAAGACATATTGATACCTAAATATGCTGCATACGCTATATTCTTATCCTATAATTTACCATAATGTGGGCCTCTTAACCTTGTGACATATGGGAGTTACTCTGTCCAGCCCCGTGTGTTACTGTATCTGTCAGATAACAGAACCTAAGGTCAGCAGAATTATCTAAGGCAGGAAAAATCTCTTACGATTGCATTTTCAATTCTTGCATGCCTCGTAGGAATTACAAAAGGGCGAGTTACATCTAGAAGCGATACACAGCTGAATCAAACATTCACATCATACACGAATAAAACAAATAAGCATACATACAGCAAACACTCAAAATGGCGGTTAGGCCAAAATGGAGGTGATGATAGCCACACACATTATCTAAATCTTCACACAAGGAACCTATACGATGGAACCCCCAGTGTCTCAAGACTTGTTTTCCCCTCAAACAGACGATTGCCAGAGTGGAACTACCCGCGGAGTACAAAACTTCCCTCCCAGCGGTCTACTGGGACCTTGCAGATGTTTTCGACAAAGTACGTTCTGAGGTGCTACCCCCCCATAGAGCCTTTGACTGCCCTATTACCTTCTTCCCGGTGCCACGCTACCAAAAAGCCGTTCCTACCCACTTTCCATACCCGAGACCCAAGCCATGTACGAGTATATCCAAGATAATTTGAAGAAGGGGATCATCCGGAACTCGTCATCTTCAGCTGGAGCCGGATTCTTCTTTGTCAAAAAAAACCGATGGCTCTCTTTGCCCCTGTATTGACTACAGAGGTCTCAACAAGATTACGATCAAGAACCGTTACCCCCTACCACTCATTTCCGAGCTCTTCGACCGCCTACAGGGGGCAACAATTTTTTCCAAGCTTGATCTCCGCGGAGCCTATAATCTTGTCCGCATCCATCAGGGTGATGAGTGGAAGACCACCTTCAACACCCGGGATGGGCATTATGAATACCTAGTCATGCCCTTCGGCCTGTGCAATGCCCCGGCAGTCTTCCAAGAGTTTGTCAATGAGATCTTCCGCGATCTCCTCAACAGCTTCGTCATCGTGTACCTTGATGATATCCTCATTTTTTCAAAATCCCTCCCTGACCACATTGAGCACACCAAATTAGTCCTGTCCCGCCTTCGAGAGAACCATTTGTACGCCAAGCTGGAGAAATGTTCTTTTCATCTATCTTCCATTCCTTTTCTAGGATACATCATTTCTAGCACAGATTTCTCTATGGACCCAACCAAACTCAAAGCTGTCTTAGAATGGCCGCAACCCACTTCCCTGAAAGCCATACAGCGGTTCTTAGGATTTGCGAACTACTACCGTAAATTCATCAAGAACTTTTCATCTACCGTGGCCCCCATCACTGCCCTTACTAAGAAGGGAGCTAACACAGCAGCCTGGTCTCCTGCAGCCCTCCAAGCTTTTGACTCCCTCAAGAAGTCTTTCGCTTCCGCCCCAATCTTGCATCATCCAGACCCCAGGCTTCCCTTTACCCTGGAGGTAGATGCATCCGATGTCGGTGCAGGCGCCATCCTCTCTCAGAGACAGTCCCCACAGGCCAAACTTCACCCCTGTGGGTTCTTTTAAAAAAAAAAATTCTTCGGCAGAATGGAACTACGATGTTGGAAATAGAGAACTCCTGGCTATTAAACTCGCCCTTCAGGAATGGAGACATCTTCTGGAGGGAACAGAGACCCCCATTTCAATCCTCACCGACCATAAAAACCTACTTATTATTGAGAGTGCACGTCGTCTTGGAGCACGTCAGGCTCGCTGGTCCCTTTTATTTTCGAGATTAAATTATCTCATATCCTACATTCCCAGCCCAAAAAAACAAAAGGCGGACGCACTCTCATGGCAATTCCTGTTCGAGGACAACTCCGAAGATACCTCCGAGACAATCTTACCCCCCAAATATCATCTCGGCTAACTCCTTCGATATCCTGGACCAGGTCATGGCAGCACAGTCTAACCTCCCAAGAGCCCTTAAGGTGCCCGTCGGCCGTCTATATGCAGCCCCACGCTTCCTGAAGATTCTAGAGTGGGGTCATTCTTCAAAGTCAGCCGGTCACCCAGGTATCAGTAGAACCTCTGACCTCATTAGACGCACCTTTTGGTGGCCTACCATGTTGGAAGATATTTCGGAATATGTGAAAACCTGTCCAATCTGCGCCCAGGTCAAGACCATTCGTAAAAAGCCTTACGGTCTCCTTCGACCCCTGCCCATACCGGAACGCCGTGGAGTCACCTGTCCATGGACTTTGTTGAAAACCATTTTAGTAATCGTGGACCGGTTCTCCAAGCAGGCCCATTTTGTTCCTCTCAAAGGGCTGCCCAATTCCACCACCCTGGCAGACATTTTTATTAGGGAAATATTCTGCATTCACGGAGTTCCTCTTTCCATCGTATCCGATCGGGGTACACAATTCATCTCCAAATTCTGGCGGGCCTTCGCCCGTAGGATGGATATCACCCTCCATTTTTCTTCCGGGTATCACCCCCAGACTAATGGGCAAACCGAGAGAACGAACCAGACATTGGAGCAATAGCTCCGGTGCTTCGTCGTGGACAGTCAGGACGATTGGGTAGATTTTCTCCCATGGGCAGAGTTCTCCCATAACTCTTTAAGGAACAGCTCCACACTGAAATCCCCCCTTTTCATTAATTATGGTTTCCACCCGGTTCAGCTTCCCATCACCTCAGTCCCTTATGGAGTCCCAGCAGCGGATGACCGAATCAAGGATCTGCAGGAATCCTGGAAAAAGATCCAAGAAGCTCTGGGAAGGGCAACCCGCAGACAGAAAGCACAGGCAGATCTCGCCGCCGACAGGCTCCAGTCTTCAAGTCGGGAGATAAGGTCTGGCTCTCCTCCAGGAACATTAAACTGAAGACCCCTAGCCTCAAACTGGCCCCGAGGTACTTGGGCCCATTCTCAGTGGTGGAACAAATCAATCCTGTGGCACATCGCCTGGAACTTCCCCCATCCATGAGAATACCCTCCGTGTTCCACGTATCGCTGATAAAACCTGTGTCCCAAAGCCAGCGGTTCCACAAAACACCAGTTGGCCCTAAACCAGTCATAGTTCAGGGGCAGGAGGAGTTTGAGGTTCAGTCTATCCTAGATTCCAGGAAAACAAGGGGCTCTGTGCAGTATCTGGTTCACTGGAAGGGTTTTGGTCCAGAAGAAAGGTCTTGGGTACCCTACCACCAAATACATGCCCCCAGATTGCTGAGACTCTTCCATTCTAAGTTTACCCAAAAGCCATATTGGAGTCGTCCTGAGGTCGCTCCTCAAGGGAGGGGGGGGTACTGTAAGGTCTCGGGGGAACACCTCTCCCAAAGACGGTTCCCCCCGCGACACAACTTACCCGGCGCGCTTCGGCTCCACGGGTTCACCGCCGCGAGCGGGACCCTCCTTCCTCCTCCCTGGTCTCCGCGGCTGCCACGGGACGCGCGCGTGCTCACGGACCTTTCTGCCCTCCCGCAGGAGGAGCTCCCGCCCCCAGCTCGGGCCGCGCGCACCTCTCCCGCGCGGTGCACACGCCTGATACGCGTGCACCGCCCACAAGCCTCGTGTCAAGCAAATCAGCGGTGGCACTTTCCCTCACCTATCCCTGCCTCCCATGGGGCCGCTCCTCCGTCCCTCCCCCTCTTCCCATTGGGCTCTCTTCTCATTTATACCCTGCTCAGCCATTCCTTCTTTGGCTGAGCATAGCTTTGTGTGACCTGCGTTACCTACGGTCGTGCCTGCCTTAGTACCTTGTCTCTGTGTCTTCTAGTGATCTCCCGTGTACCGAACCAGCTTGACTGCGGACCCACTCTGGACTTCGACCTCTGGCTTGCCCTCTGATCTCCCGAACTCTCCTATCCTCCACCTCAGCTTACGGATTCCAACCTACCTCCCGGCTCCAAACCCAAGGCTCTCAGCACCGACGATTCTACTGGAACTGCCCAAGTATCCGGCGAGTATCTGAACTTTTCCTCATCTCCCGTGCAGTTCCAGACGCCTACTATCCACCTTCCAGGCGTGCCCCCACAGCTGTGGGTGCAAGTATTACCCTTTCCACCTCAGTTCCGGGGTCCCTCCTTGTCCGTGGTGAGTGCAACGTGACAGGTACTAGACACTTAGATTTATATGGAATATCATCTAATATCACAGGGACAATTTGATATATTCACATTTACACTACATTCACACCATAGATATACATACAGCATAGGGAATGCATATTGCACATTTTGGACCCTCTTCGTTCAAAATATATCTCATGGATTGGCATATATAATGTTGTCCTAACAGTATAGGATGCCATTGATGTAATTACCAAAGTGTCTCAAACGCTTTATACTGAAATAACAATAAATATATGATAGCATTTAGAGGTTGGGTATTAATGCTCTGCACATACAGAAGGAATATTATTACCAATGGTTTATCTATTAATTATTTATTATATGTTTATTATATTGTTTTTTGTTTTATGTAATTGTTTGTATTTTTGCCGAGGCACTTAGCCGATTGGCGTTTTCAACTGCGCATGTCTGACAATACCAATAGGTGTACTGCACCTTTTAATTGGAACTATTTATACACGGACATACACGGACTGAGACATTATTGTTATACCCCTGAGGAAGGAAGCCATGTCTTCCGAAACGCGTAGGGTGGTCCCGCTCTACACTCCACTGCCAAACATCTAGCTGACATTCTGCTGACTACCGATTTGGACCATTACAGTGATTAGAACACGAGCGAATCTGCCGCTACCATCCGCACATCACTGTTGAGCAGGGTCCTGGAGAATCTGCTGTTGCGAATCTGCAGTTGCGGTTACACACTCACAGGCTGTCCGTATCACAGAGGTTGGAGCCACATATCTGCAGAGGTCTGTCCCCGCGAGAGCAGGGGGAGTGCCCCGCCCGGGAGCCGACGCCGAACATCAGCACGTTACCGATGCCAAAGAGGAACGCTCGGAGCAGACTGGCCTTAGATGAGAGGGGATACTCTCTAAATATCCACTGCCCGTTACCTTCTTACTTCTGGTAAGCAGGTACTTCAGCTACAGCAGGAGTGTATTAGTGGGACCTATTCCATTTTCATACTTATAGCAATAATATTTGCGTTTTACTAATTGTGTTTTACTAATTGTGTTTTTTTATAACTATCAGTCACCTGTCTGTTCTCAGCATTTGTTGTTTGTATTGTGTTTTTGTGTATTTGTGTATATTTGTTTAGGTTATCATACAGTATTACGCTATGTCATTTTATTTATTTTTATTCCATGTTTGACCATCTACACGTGGAACACTCCATTGGATCTGCCAGTACCATCGATTCTGGTTGTATATATCCTTTATATATGTTTTGATATATGTGCCGAGCG
The DNA here is from genome assembly GCF_040206685.1 of Ascaphus truei. Lineage (NCBI taxonomy): Eukaryota > Metazoa > Chordata > Amphibia > Anura > Ascaphidae > Ascaphus > Ascaphus truei. The sequence goes on from NC_134488.1 coordinate 20,711,079, forward strand.
CCAGGGATATAACACTCTTTCCAGTGTAACTCAGCAGCTACAATGTATTCTTAGGCCTGGGACATAGGGTAGTGAAGAGCGCTGGGCAGCGCTGACGCTCATGCTCACCTGCTCACGCAGGAGATTTTTCTTGTCCCTGCATGAGCGTCAGCGAGCGCGCTTGTGTGCCGGGTGGGAGCCGGGCGGGAGGCGGGCATGGAGGTGGGCTGGGAGGCGGGGCTAGGGCGCCATGTCACGGCGCCGACGTCACGGACTGCCATTGGCTTCTGGCAGTCACGTGACCGGCCCTGCGCTTGCATGAGCGGCAAACTTCTGGGAATATTGGCAACACATTTATTACAAACAGGAAAGTGTTACAAAGATCTTGCACTGCTGGGGTGTGTTAAAGCCTACTATAGAAATCAAAATATGCTCATTATATTAAAACTCATTAACAATTGCATTAAGATTTGAATTTAAAAAAAAAGTAGTATCTAATACTACAGAACTGATTTATTAAAAAAAAAAAAATGTAGGATATTGCATTGAGTGGTCCTAAAAACTTCCATATCCAAACCCTCATTAGGACCCCTTCTGGAGTTAAGAATCCTGTAGGTCACTTGCTTGCACAATTGCAAAAACCTATCCTCCCCTCGTAATACTGATTTAATCTGTTTCAATCTCATCAGTGACATTTCCTGATCATTACTATTATGAACATTTAAACAGTGTTTGGGCACCTCAAGTTCCCAAAAACCTTTCTTAATATTTATTTTATAAACCTCTCACAGACGTCTCTTTGTACGTCCCACGTGTTGAAACCCGCATGCGCAGGTCAACACGTGTGATATTATCATTTATCAATTGTTTAATGGGATATACATCCTCTGTGACTTTATACTGGAACTTCTTGCTTTAGTTTGTAATGTGGGCACCAAATGGACACGATAAGTGTGATTGTCACACAAACCACATGGATACTATAAGTGTGATAATCACACAAAGCACATGGATACTATAAGTGTGATAATCACACAAACCACATGGATACTATAAGTGTGATAATCACACAAACCACATGGATGTGATAAGTGTGGGGCCACTAGGTGTATAATTTGTGCCCACATTACAAACAAAAGCAAGACGTTCCAGTCTAAAGTCTCTGAGGAAGTATTATTATTTATTAAAGTGTATTCTTTATTGCTGCCTTTTTTTTAATATATAAATGATTTTATGCTACGTGTATGTCTTTTAATAATTACAAAGTATCAAATAAAAAGTACTTCCATCGGGGAACATCCCCCAGTCACATATCTAGATCTGTCTCCGCGTCTCCCCTCCTGAAATCCCTCTCCTGGCTTCCGATCAAATCCCGCATCTCACACTCCATTCTTCTCCTCACTTTTAAAGCTTTACATTCTTCTGCCCCTCCTTACATCTCTGTCCTAATTTCTCGCTATGCACCATCCCGACTCTTGCGTTCTTCTCAAGGATGTCTTCTTTCTACCCCCTTTGTATCTAAAGCCTTCTCCCGCCTTAAACCTCTCACTGACTGACCCGCACCTCTGGAATGCCCTTCCCCTCAATACCCAACTAGCACCCTCTCTATCCACCTTTAAGACCCACCTTAAGACACACTTGCTTAAAGAAGCATATGAATAGCACTGTGGATATTCCTGAACACATGATACATAAAGCTTGGCCCCCTGCAGACGCACTTACCAGAACTCCCTCCTACTGTCTCTGTACGTTCTCCCTACCTACCAATTAGACTGTAAGCTCCTCGGGGCAGGGACTCCTCTTCCGAAATGTTACTTTTATGTCTGAAGCACTTATTCCCATGATCTGTTATTTATATTATCTGTTATTTATTTGATTACCGCGTGTATTACTACAGTGAAGCGCTATGTAGATTAATGGCGCTATATAAATAAAGACATACAATACAATACAATACATGCAGGGTGGTTGGGATTTTGATTAGAAATATAAAAATATATATTTCATAGCCAAGTATCAGCAAGACTCCCTGATAAACTGGGACCGTAGGTTGGTGTACGTCCCTTTACAATGACTGCAAACCCACACAACACATCTCTTGTGCTCTCAGACACTAGTTATACGTCCTGCTGTGTATTGCTCCAAGTTGTAAAGCATCAGAAGTGGACATCACACAAAGGCAACATGTCGGGCACTGCGGGGTTCTGCAGATTCAGGTACTTTAACCAAGTGGTTCCAAGCCTTCTTTTGTTCTGTATGGCTGTAGGAAAAGAACCACGCTACTTTACCATTGTTTTCATAGTGCATCTATACTCCAATCAGATATAAGATGTTCATATTTACTCCCCTCCCATTAAATATAAGTTATTTGTTGCAACGTAACAAGAAATATGTTTGTATGGTCTGTTTTTCCTTTGCTTCCGCCCTTCTTTTCTCTAAAGTAAGAGGAGGCATTGGGGGTTATTCGTTAAGCTGCGTTAGTTCGCTCAGGCAGTATCGCACAGACACGCCCAGTGAAGCCATTCTATTACAATGTAATGGATGCGTACCATTGGGTGCCACGTGGACCACAGATTAGGAATCCCAGCTTTAACTTCTAAGGCTGTGGCCACAGTGCGTGCTACGGCACACGTGCGGCACAAACAAAATGTAGTACCTCTATCAGGCCGGCCATAGTGCAAGCGACCGCGGCAGAATTTTGAAGAGACAAAATAACTCTTTTTTTTTTCGAGCGATGGCCGCCTCAAGTAAGCGGTTCAGACAATGAGGGCGAACCAGCCTAGTGACGTCACAGCCAAGCATCCCCGCCACGAGCCAATCGGAGACCACCGATCTCTCAGACGACATGATAGCAGCCTAGGGAAGGGGTGGCCAAATCCAGTCCTCAAGACCCTCCCGACAGGTCAGGTTTTCAGGATATCCCAGCTTCACCACAGGTGGCTCTGATTGAGCCACCTGTGCTGAAGCAGGGATATCCTGAAAACCTGACCTGTCGGGAGGGTCTTCAGGACTGGATGTTGCCACCTCATGTCAATGTATTATGATATAATACAGTATGCAGAGTGACATGCTTATTTTCATGGAGAGGGTTAAAGATTTTTGCCCCAGCTCCCCCACCCCCGTTTGAGCAGTGCACTCCCCCCGCGTCAGTGGCCTTGTGCGAGCCCTCCCCTTTCACACCTGTATTTCTCTTCCCCCTTCTCTCTCTCCCTTCCCTCCTCTCCACTATCACTCAATTACCCCCTCTCTCAATCCCCCCTCCACTCTCACTCAATTACCCCTCCTCCCCTGGCCAACACACTCAATAATTACCCCCCCCCCTTTCCCACAATACTCACTTCAAATACAGACACCATTACAGCACCCCAGGTACCGACACCACTACACCCCTCCACTCCCCCAGATACACCCCCCCCTACCAGACACAATTACCCATGCCCCTCCAAATAAAAGTACCACCACCACCCACCAAATACAATGCCTACCCCACCCCCTCCTCCCCCAATACAATAACTTATACCACTCCCCACCCCCTCCCCAATACAATTACCACTTACCTCTGGTTGCCTCCGCTGGGCCTTGGCTCTTCCCAGCAGCTGCCTGCTTCTTCCCACACAGTCATCTCTCCCGCCAGTGCTCACCAGAAGCTGGGCCTGACTTCCAGGTGCACCCACATTCCTGCGCACACTGGCAGGGGGGGTGGAGGGAGGGAGGGAGGGCGGGGGGCATGGTAAGAGGCAGGTAGCAGCTGGGGAGAGCCAGGGCCCAGCACTTAGACGCTGGGCCCACCTTCCAGCGCCGGCCGGGCCCCTCACAGCCTCGGGCCTGGAACACCCAGCTCTCCCCCCAGTTGGCGGCCCTGAATGTACCTTCAAAGTGACAAAACATACATAATGTTTCAACACTCAAAAGACAAATTAAAAAAAAAAGTGAACACTTCATTATTTATTGTTTTTTTCCCCCGCAGAGATAGGGAGCAGCAGCAGCAGCAATGATAAAATCCTACAGCAGCATCGTGTTTTTCCAGCATTGTGATAATAAAAAATGTTCCATTGTGTTGTCTCAAATCATTTGCCGATTTCAGCTTCTGCTGTTAAGATGGGAAAAGTATAGTATTTCAGGCCCTTCATGCTACAAGGGGATTGTTAGGCTATAGAAAAAAAATCCATGTGACGTTTAAAGTCCTGCGTAAACATCTGCTCACTAACCCAAGGTTTTTTAACCTTTTTTTGGTTAAGGAACACTTTAATTATATTGGGCAATTCTGAGGATCCCCCACCCTCTCTAATAGCGCGTCTGATATCAGATGCATTGTAAGGAACCCCAACCCTCTCTAATAGCGCGTCTGATATCAGATTCATTGTAAGGAACCCCAACCCTCTCTAATAGCACGTCTATGATCAGATGCATTGTAAGGAACCCCAACCCTCTCTAATAGCGCGTCTGAGATCAGATGCATTGTAAGGAACCCCAACCCTAATAGCGCGTCTGAGATCAGATTCATTGTAAGGCACCCCAACCCTCTCTAATAGCGCGTCTGAGATCAGATGCATTGTAAGGAACCCCAACCCTCTCTAACAGCGTGTCTGAGATCAGATGCATTGTAAGGAACCCCAACCCTCTCTAATAGCGCGTCTGAGATCAGATACATTGTAAGGAACCCCAACCCTCTCTAACAGTGCGTCTGAGATCAGATGCATTGTAAGGAACCCCAACCCTCTCTAATAGCGCGTTTGAGATCAGATGCAGTGTAAGGAACCCCAACCCTCTCTAATAGCGCGTCTGAGATCAGATGCATTGTAAGGAACCCCAACCCTCTCTAATAGCGCGTCTGAGATCAGATGCATTGTAAGGAACCCCAACCCTAATAGCGCGTCTGAGATCAGATTCATTGTAAGGCACCCCAACCCTCTCTAATAGCGCGTCTGAGATCAGATGCATTGTAAGGAACCCCAACCCTCTCTAACAGCGTGTCTGAGATCAGATGCATTGTAAGGAACCCCAACCCTCTCTAATAGCGCGTCTGAGATCAGATACATTGTAAGGAACCCCAACCCTCTCTAACAGTGCGTCTGAGATCAGATGCATTGTAAGGAACCCCAACCCTCTCTAATAGCGTGTCTGAGATCAGGGGCACTGTAAGGAACCCCAACCCTCTCTAACAGTGCGTCTGAGATCAGATGCATTGTAAATGTTTCTGTATTTGGTACAATTTTCAAAATACCTGAATACTACAGCGAACCCTTTAGGGATGCCCCGGGAACCCCTGTTCAAAAAGACTGGTCTAACCCCTCACAGGAGCTGTGCGATGCAGCAAAATGTCTCAGGGAGCGCAGGTTGTGGGCAGTTTCATGAAGTTTATGCGGAACTAGTGACCATTGAGATCAGTAATCGATCCTCTTGTTATAGGAAAGATATCCTGCATTAATATGCACTGTCACATGGTTATGGGGGGCACACACTAATAATAACAATATCATGGTACAAAAGAGCTGGGGTACAGAAGCAAAAAATATTATGCAAAACAAAAAGACAATGCGCATAGATTTCAGTATCCTTAGGCGAGTACTACATTTTCTTGGTACAGTAAATGAAGGATAATATCCTGTACTACTGTGTAGTAGCAGATGTTTTAGTATTCACTCACCACTAACAGCAAAATATGGGCCCAAAGTCCATTTTCATAAGCAGGGGATCCCCGGGGCTGAAATTAATGGGGTTCAGCTGCAAACCTACTTGCTCTTTTAAGACACAGCAAACTCGGAGTATATAATCTACTACCATCGTGTTTTGGCACCAGACTATCAAAGTGCCCGGGCCGTCCAGCTATTACTCAGATACTGTACAGGCACAAAGATTACAGCCACTACCGGGCTCATTCTAGTAGGTTCGATAACTTAACTCATTGAGCATTTTGAGAAGTTCTCGAACGAGTTGGCATAGGTAGCTAATGGGAAAGCTTTGATAGCGTGCCGAACGCGCTCGAGAAGTGCTTCATCCCGATCGGTAGCGCTTCCCGCTCAGACAAACCGTGCGGGAGCTCAATAAGTGCTCAAACTCGCATTTTGAAAGAAATCTAGCTATTCAGGTAGCTTTGATAATCACATCGCGGCTGCAACTCGCAAGCAACTTGCAGTTCTCGGTCTCGCCACATCAAATGTGTCGAGATGAGATCCGCGGTGTGACTTAGAAGTGTAGCGGGGTACCCCCTGGCTACTATTCTACCAAATGGGCTGGCAGTAAACCGTGGTATTCACAGGCTTGCCAGTAGTTGGTATGCGGTTTTCCCCTTCACCTTTGGTACTGCACTTGAGTGACAGCAGAGGGTGGTACATCCTGTTGTAGCTTGGACAACGGGGTGCCCGCCTTCTGGCTGTACTTAAGGGCAGGATCGTCCAAAAGTTAAGGTTGTTCCTTCCCCTTGAGGAAGGTCACACAACTGGGAGCCTGAGATTGGGGCCTTTTTTTTTTGCTGACGTGAAGTCATCTTAAAGGGAGGGAAGCATATACTACCTGATTGGCTGGCTTCTCTCCCTTTTTGATGACGTCACCTTTAAAAAAAGGGAAGAATGTCACATGGTACAGAAACCAATCAGATTGGGGGTCCACCATTTGACACTCAAATGTGACATCACAGGCCTTATATAAGGCCTGTCCCAACTCATTTGACCGCAAGTAGACATCAGAGCAACATCTCTGGACCCTTTTCGATTGTACAGCAGAGAAGATAGAAGAAAAGAAGGAAAGGACTTACCGGAGACGTCTATTCAATCAACATATGATCGTGGACTTCTACACATCGGCTGATGAGGAGCATTGCGTCATTGGTCTAGAGATGGTGACCGAGTAGGATTCAGAGGGAGAATTCAGCAAATGTAAGAAACACATTGATTGTATTTTATTTCATTGTGTATTTTTTTTTTTAGGTTGCCCATTAAGTGCCAATGTGCCCCTTTCTGGGTATAGATAAGCACAGTGACGAGCAATGCATTTTTTGTCAAATGCTTGTTTTTATTTAATTGTTATGTATTGTTTTTTGTGATTTTTTTTAAAAGTTGCCCATTCATTGTCATTGTGGCAGTCCATGCCCATGCTGTGGGCATGGCTTACCACAGTCACAAACAATGGCTTTATTGTGAAATGCTTGTGTTTATTTAAATGTAATGTGTTTAATTTTGTGGCTTTTTATTTTTTTTAGCTTGCCCATTCATTACCATTGTGGCAATACATGCCCATAGTGGGGGCATGGTTTACCACTGTGACAATCAATGGGTAGAGGGGGTGAGTTAGTTGCCCCGGGGAGGCTGGTTAGGCCTCCCGGGTGGGTAGCGGGGTGGGGGGGGGGGTTAACCCCTTAATGACTGTAGGGGTTACTAACCGCTAAGGTGATTAAGGGGTTAGTGGCAAGTAGGTTTTTTTTTATTGTAATGTTGCTGCACACGGAGGACAAGGAGGAAGACAAAGACGGCCTTCATCCTGGCTGGGGTAAGTAGAACTTTAATTTACTTTATGCTGGCCTGGTACTGTTTTATTTTGAATGGGCAAATGCGCTATTATCCAGATCTGGTTAATAGTAATTTTGCCTATTATTGTACTGTATGTGGTGGTGGTGGGGTGAGGGTAGTAGGGTTGATGTATTTTAATGTTTCTTGGCGGTAGAGGGGGTGGGTGAAGGGTGTAGTTGCCCCAGGATGGGGGGTTAGGCCCATCGGGTGGGTAGCGGGAGGGGTTAATTCCTTAATTACCATAGCGGTTACCACCGCTATGGTAGTGAAGGGGATAACTCCTCCCGCAACCTTCCCGGTAGGCCTAACCACCTACCCTAGGGCAACTAACCCCTTCCCACACCTCTTCTACCCCCAAGAAACCAGGTACTCAGGTTTAACCCCATCATTGCCTTAGCGGCTTGAAGCAGGGGGTCTCCGGAACTGAACCGCATCAATTTCAGCCCGGGACCCCCTGCTTTCCGAGTTACAGGCCCTGGTATGGGGTGCCAGTATCTCCCTGCATTGTTTAAATCTGCTGCGGCACGTGACCGGGACATTTAAATGCACAGGAGATACCGATACCCCAAATTGGGGCCTGTATCTTGGGAAGCAGGGGGTCCCCGGACCTGAAATTAATGCGGTTCAGCTCCGGCCACCCCGTTACAATACGCGGTTATTAAAATGTAAATAAAAACAGTGCGGACGCCTGAAAGAGCTGTGCAGGGAGATGCGGCTCTCTCTGTGCAGTTCTTACATACTGTAGGCGGATCGCACGGGTAGAACTTAGAAAAAGGCTGAGATAAGGTCACTGCTATTAACATATAGCGGTATTGGCATTTTCCTATGTCACCGTTTCTGACTTGCGTTAATTCTTTCTGATTACCATGATAACACACAGTCAGACCGTGAGGCAGGGTCATGCCAAATCGTTCCATTTGGCAGTGATTTTATCGAAGTTACTAGCATGAGACCCCAAAAGCGGTATTACACATGCATACCTTTTTGCTGCAGAGCAATGTGTTGTTGGCCCCTCTGGCAGCAAAAGGGTTAAGTATCAACATTAGATCAATGTAGCAACAAATGAACACAAATACATGCAAGGGACAGAAAAGGGAGTTGACCAGAAACAGAAGCAATCAGTGTGAGCAGGGGGTGGAGTGTGAATGAATAAACAAAGCAATATAATATCCCAATATCAAGAAAAATACTCTCAAAGACATGCCATCATACAGCCTAAAAGTAGTCCCGTAATGATCATTTTGATTTAATGTTTAAATTTGGAACTTCTCAATTGGGTTCGATTTGTATTTAGAGATGATGGCCCTTTGGACATTGGCTCGCCATCTCCCTTCCACCTTGGAAGCGGTTATACCCGAGTGACTTTGCTGGTAATTACAGTACCAGGTTAATGTAGGGCCAGTGCATTTTATTATTATTACTTGACTTACATTTCAAGTGTTTGATTGCTCCCGCCATGCTTCCCGTCTTAGAGGAGATTGTCAGTGCCTTATTGCGCTGTGACTGCAAAGACTTGGTGGTGACAGCTTCACATGGTGTCATTTTGCTGATTGGTTTCCGTCGCCTTTGAATGAATATCCACATCTCATTTGGATGGATGACTACTTTTTACAAGCCCTTTCTGGTACTTCCGGAGTGTATGATGTTGGGTAGGTTATTTATTTGGGGTTTGTATTAGTGGCGTCTTTACTGTGGTGACCCGGACGTGTTTGGTTTTTCAGCTAAATATATTTATTTTGTATTTACTAGGTGTACTGGAATTGCTTTTATTTCTTGGACTGCACTAATAGGAAGAATATCTAGTCCCTAAGAGATCTAGTCCGTCCAGGTTTTCAAATGAAGTTGGGAGACTAAAAAGCTTCTGCAAAAACAAAACGTATATTTGCACAAATTGCCCTTTTTCCTGATTACATACATCACTTAAAAATCGCCCATAAATGTTCTATTTTTAAGAAATAGGTACGTAAAAACAACTCGTGAGCCTTCTTTAAACTTAGCCCTGATCATTGCAATTTTAAATCCGCAATTCACACTTGTCAACGTTTATTCTTTCCTCACCTTAACTGGGGGTCCACCAGAGTTATGCTGGAGTCGTCCGCTGTGTCTCCGTTTCCGACACTGGGCAGAATATCTGTCTGTCGGGCACAAAATGGTTGCTGGATCAGAGCTTGCTCCAGCAGCCAATAGAAAGCTGCTATGTCATTGAGAGATGATGTGGCGGCTTTCTATTGGTGACTATGTGGCCTTGTTTCTAGCACTGACGGCTACACTTTTAATGGGTTTTTTTGTGTGTCAAAACCACCACACACAAAAAACTACAAATATCTTGGGAACCAGAGGACCCCCGGAAGTTTGGGCACTACCGATGAGCTCAGGGAAGCCCTCCCACTTCAGATAAGAATAAAAGAACGCATTTTAAGCGGGACCGCTGCTTTAACCTCACTGCTGCATTCTTTCATTTAGAAATGAGCCCCCAACTAGCATTTAATGAAAGAAATGGCGGAACAAGAGAATGCTGGGCCCAGCTGCCAACAGATTTCTGCCCCCCCCCCCCCCCCTCCTGCCTGCCGCCCTCATAGGGCACCGCAGTAGCACTATATGGATTCTGGGGTGCCATTTATGTTCCTGCTCGGTAGTGATTGACCGCCGTCAAGGGAAAAGTCATGTTCCGGAAGTCTTGGCTGCGGTGCTGTCACTGCGCCATAGACCCACCAGGAAAGAATAAAATTTTTTTTTTAAATGGCGACCCAGTCATGTATTCTGTGACATTGGTGGTTTTCGCCATTAGGCTTAGCCCTTATGATGTTCCCCGAGTGTCACAATGGCCGGCCCTCCAGGGGTCCATATGGTATTCAGGGAACATGCTCATTGCTTATTTCCTCTAATGCCAATCCCATGATGAGAAAGATGGCCGCGGCCTTTCCGGGACATAAAAGGGTTAAATTAGCAAAACGTATGACGCACATTCTAATTCAAGAATATAAAAAAATGTTAGCGAATGTGTTGCATGTCCGAGTGCTTTTACTTTATTGCAGCGTGTGTTGGTAAATGTCACTGAGGCTTTAAAGATGCAATCCTATCAATACAGGGTATTCCCGATACACTGCAGCCATATATGTAACATAAAGACCTACTTCAGGGACCTTAAAAGTATGACCATGTTTAAGGGCAACCCCCAACTTAGGTGCTATCCTTTATTAAAATGTACAGGAAAGCGAATACAGATGGGATTGCACCTTCAAAAACAACTGACTGAGGTTACCTCTCTAACACACATTATATAAGTTATGGTGTGTAACAAAATGACAACAACCCTCCACCGTTCAGCGTACAGCAAATAAAAATATCACTTGTGAGCACATTCACATGTCCCAGACAAGTCTGCAGCCCTGCTTTTCTCCATTATCTTTTAGCATGCAGTGCTTCCACTGCAGCCAGGGATTCTGGGAAATGACATGCAAATGAGCACATAGTGTCACCTCTCTAACACGGAATGTTGCTCCTACGACACAATTAGCATCTTGAAACTGCAAGTTATTTTCATCCAAAATTATAAAAACCTGGACTAGCTAAATGTTATCAAATTATTTGGATCCAGGTGGCAACCCTCATAGTAAAGTAGGTATAAGTGATGTACCGAGTACCCGGAATTACCCGGTACCCAGCAGGTTTTCAGATACCCGGACATTACCCGGACCCGGCAACAGAGAAGTGGGCCCGGCCCCGGGTAATACCCAGCGTCGGGTAATGTCAGGGTAGCTGAAAAATACATCATCACTTACCTGCTGTCATCGACGGAAGGAGAGGAAGACCCGTGAGGAAGACGGAGGCGACATCTAGGAAGGTCAGCAGCGGTCCTGTGGCGGTGGCAGCATCAGCAGTGTGTGTTCAGCCAGCGCGGGAGGTGCAGGACTCCATAGCAGTGTGAGCTGGGGAACCACATGACCGGAGCAGGAGCATTCCTATTGGACAGCAGGCTGTCCAATAGGAACGCTTCTGCTCCTGCTCCGGTCACGTGGTTCCCCAGCTCACACTGCTATGGAGTCCTGCAGCTCCTGTGCTGGCTGAACACACACTGCTGATGCTGCCACCGCCACAGGACCGCTGCTGACCTTCCAGATGTCGCCTCCGTCTTCCTCCACCCCCAAGTAAGTGCCAACCGGGTAGATCATTTAATTTTGGTCGGGTACCCGTTACCCGTTTTTTTTTTTTAAATTAGGACCCAGTCCAACACTAGTGGGTATCATTGATGAGAGACCTGGGTGTTTCTCACTAGAGGTTCAAGGCTAAGCCCAGCATTCTTTTCCTCGCTTTCTTCATTGTACAAGTCGTGCTTCTCTATGTATTCCATCGCGGATTCGGGTACGAGGTACCGGATGCTCTGCCCCCTCCTCAGAGCACGGCGGATCTTCGTGGAGGAGATGTCATTGGTGATCCACTCTTCCACCAGATGAATGTTGTGCCTGTGCTTCCAGAGGACATCAGACTCATAGATGAACTTACGAGCATCGTTCCCGACCCTGGTGATGCAGACAAGGCCAAAGGAGGACACAATCTCAGACACTTGCTCAGGCTTCCACAGGTTGGGGACACCGAGGGACTCCAGCATATCCGCCCCGCAGAGAAGCTTCACCTGAGGGACGGCTGAAAACACAAAAGGTTTGGAAATCAGGAAGGCTGGAAAGGTTCTTGCAGATAGAGTACTCAGCACGGGTGGAGCTAGGACTACATTTACAAGGGGACTAGATAAGGCTAGAGAAAGGCTCCATTTTATTTATATCTCCTTTTGCAATGCATTCCAAGATTTGTGGACTTGTTTTTCTAATTGATGAAAGACGGTACAAAAACAGGACAAACTTCTTTGAAGCCTTTGGATAAGGTCCCTTCTTAATCCTGTTAAAATGGCATTATAAAGTAACAATAAACGCAAGCTGGACTCCCACTGAGAAAAAATATCCTAAAGGACCAAAACACCCCCTCGTGCCAGACCAAATATATACGGCAGGACCGCAATAGCTACAGAGCTGCTTAATAAGATGAGGTGGGTATACAGAATGGGTCATCTTGCTCAGTTACTCCTGTGCAGTCCCGTTCCCCTCTTATTTGTAACCTTTGATCTCTGGGCACATGTAGTCGGGAACGTCCTGGCAGCTGTTATCCCTCTTCCTCTTGTGTCCCCTCCTGCATGCAGCTTTCTTCTGCTGGCTGCCTCCACTCTCAGTGTGTGCAAGGTTCTGTTGGCAATGCCTGTTATGAAGAAGCAGTAAGGTCTCAGAGCACCGCAGTGAATAGACGGCTCTGCGTTATATACAAACCAATATTAAATGAGGGGTGGCCAGTCCTCAACGGCCACCAACAGGCCAGGTATTGGGGATATCCCTGCATCAGCAAAAGGTGGCTGTCATGACTGAGCCACCACTGATTGACCCACCTGTGCTGAAGCATGGACAGCCTTCAAATCTTAACTGTTGGCGGACCTTGAGGACTGGAGTTGCCCGCTTGTGCATCAAATCAACGAACCAACAGTGGTTATGCTGTAGGTGTGTATAGCTTCTGATGGTTAGATTTAAGCTGATAAGGTTGGTTTATGATTAAGGTAATTAATGCACGTACAGAACAAAAAGATAAAATGAGCATGTAGGTATAGTAACCAATGAAAGGACAGACCCTCCCACAGCTGCTGCACCAGGTCACCAAGGGTTTCCTCCTCGGATCAGGATCTCCTGGGTGGGTACTGCTTGTCTCCACTCCAGGTCACTTGGCAAGCAGTACCCAGGAGATCCTGATCCGAGGAGGAAACCTTTGGTGACCTGGTGCAGCAGCTGTGGGAGGGTCTGCCCTTTCATTGGTTACTATACCTACATGCTCATTTTATCTTTTTGTTCTGTACGTGCATTTATTACCTTAAATCATAAACGGTTTATTTGTATATACTACACTATGAGGGTCTTGCGCTTTCTTCTTGTTTTGTTTCTCTAGTGAGCTGGCCGACCCCAGCTTCTTCAGTACAGCAGCAGACCCTCCATTTCTAAGAGAAGTGTTCCTTTTTACTTCTTTGTCACAATTGTAATTGGGGTGTTTTTTGGTTAAAACATCTCTCTTTTTCACACATTTATAGTACTACGTTTCACTTTCACAATATACCACCGTGCTCATTTGTGGTTTTAGCTTTATTTAGTATAAATCACCAATTTAATATTAATACCACATAACATTGCTTTTCACGTATTGATGCGCTTGGGACATATTTTGTTCTATATGATAAGGTCGGTGCCTTGAAAGCAAACTTGGATGTGACATGAAATGTTCGGCTACATCTAAACCCAGAAAATAAGTCACCGTCCGACATGGCATATTATAAATCTCTGCTTTTTATTGCTTATTCTAATTCAGTAAAATAACATTATAATCTGCAAACTGGATGCTACTCATCAAACCAATTCATCTGCTCTTTTGGGAGGACCCAACAACTTCTCAATTTGCAACAAAATGCTTTATGATGTCACAAACATCTCTCTGATAAAGGTAGTCCAGTCTCATGACGTGTATCATATCCGTTTTAATTCTATAGACAAAAGGCACATTGGACGTCTTCCGATGCCGGGTTTTCTTTGTTGATGTGGTTGTTTCTACTGACTCTAGAAACATTGTTTCTAACCCAGGCACAATGGTTCCTTCTACCCTAAAGAATACCGGATACCATCCCTGGAAGAGGAGCAGCGTTTAAAAGAATCCCTGTTATTCTATTCATTGCCTTTTCCGTTTCCCTCTGCACAGATACCTCAGCACTAGCACAGTCTCCACCCACTCCTTCTGCGAGCACTCCCACGGATCCACCTGCAGCCAGCCGGAGCTCTTGGCAGCCAGGTTTGCCATGGTTAAGCGGTGAGAGGCCTTGATCAGTCCTTTCTTCTTGTACCCATCGCCCACTGGGGAAATGAGGCCTTTAACCACTTTGTACTTTCCTGTGTGAGGACATGAGGCAAGCATCAGCCTATCTGTATAAAGCAGCTGGATACAGTCATAACGGCTCAAATGAAACAGGTTCCCTGTGTCCCTTCTTACAGCTGCTTAATACAGAAATAGAAGAGACGAAAACGCTATTCAAATTAACTTTATTGAGTCAAAAGAGCCATGCCCACTGGTATCTAAAACTCCCCACTCATGGTTGCCATCTTCTATTGAAGGCTAACCCGGAGACTTTTTGCAATAATTTTTTTTTACATCTATTTATATATTTATTTCTCTTACCTGCGGCATCTCCCCCTGCAAAGTCCAGTCTGCATGGCTCCGCGATGTCAAATGGCGTGCGCTGCCAAGACAACGGGATGTCACGTGACGGTGCGGCGTCAAGTTGCCATGACAACAGGCCGTCTTATGACGCCGAGGCGCGATGCTGTGTGACGTCACATAGCGTCCCGTTGTCATGGCAATAGGGCGCCATTTGACGTCACGGAGCCATGTGAACGGGATTTGCAGGGGAAGATGCCGCCACCCGGAGATGTTCTAGGTAAACCCGTAGCCCGGAGATACCGGGCTGAAACCAGTAGTCTCCGGGTCAAACCCGGAGTTGTACCAACCCTGTCCCTCACTGCTAGCAAAGGGCGAAATGAGCTCGGGGTTCTACAGTATGTAACTAGATCACTTTGGATGAAGATGGATACAAAATTAGACATATTCATCTTGTTTCTCTTAATGTTACCCAGTTTGAATAAAACCCCACTCTTCTAGTTAAAGAATTAGCAAGTTAGGAAGGGGGTGTATGAGACATTCCTAAAACCATATGGATACTGTATGTAAAGAAGCCTTTTTGTACGAACCTCTGATACCCCTGTATAATTAATGTAGGACTTCCTGAACATTTACCACAGGGACTGTAAAGCCATAACACACACTGCTCAGCTAAAACAACAGATACTTTTAGAAATGGCAGACCTCCTTTGCACCCTATGTTGAGTATGTGCTTGCAATTCTCGAGATACTAAGCCCCAAAAGACATGGTTCTAATGAGTGCCATAAGATGATATGGACTTAGTTCTACATGTATTCTGGAGGGGATTGCTATTCTGAGTTTTATTTGGTAAGGAAAGGCTACACGTTCCTTTTAACGCCACAAGATGACCAGCTATGCCACCATACCTGTCCCATGCAGATAGTCTCTGGCTAGTTCAAACAGCCGGAGATGCATAACAGTGATTGGGTTGAAAGAGCCAGTCGCCAGCAGTACCACCTCAGTCCTTTCATCCGATTTCTCCATGGCTCTGGCTTGTAGCCACACATTCAGTTGGAGGGCTTCTGGGTTACTGATGCAATCTATCACATAAAAGACAAGGGAAGGAAGTGAGAGGTTATGATATCCACCCTGTGTGATAGAGGGCATCCCTTGGAATAGGATCTACCTCCACAATCACCAATACAGATAGTGTCTCGCCAGGTTTTGTCATTATTATGGGAGATATAAAATCTGAACTGAGTGAGGCCATCCCTTTAATGGGATGATCCCACTCAGGACTAACTGCAGTGATATGTCCAATGGGTTAAATCTAGGTCAAATGAAATACCCCAAAATGAAGACACCTGCTGGTCTAAAGAAAAAAAGTGTCCCTTGTTCAGACATATGGGACAGCGAGACATATAGCAGACACATAGATGTGTGAGACATGCCCAGACATACTGTAGGGGACGGCGAGACATAGACTCGTATCCCCCTTTCACCACATTATTGACAGCAATTTGGAAGGTATAGGACACGTCTGACACCCTCAGAGGCACATCCAGGCTCATGAGTCTAAGAATAAAAGTTCAGTGCTGGGGTGTCGCACTTGGACCGAAATTCCTGCCTTGCCCCATTCACCCTTTCCCCGCTGGGGGATCTAAACCACAGAAAGAGGTTAAACTCAGATTCACAAAGGGGCAGGATTTCCCTTTCCTTGGAATAACGGGGTTAACCGTGGCACACTTTTGTGCCTGTGATACCTTAACATGAGCAATTTGTTGAGACAGTAGCCAATTCATCCAAAGTGAAACAGCTGAGGCTATGGTAGAAACCCAAACCCCCCATATAATTGTAATAGTACCCCTTTACTGCGATATGAGCCTACAACACAGTGCTCTGAAATGTGCTGCTCTCCTCTAGCATGCAACAGGTTAAGCTGGGTCCCAAGGCTTTAATTATGCTTCAGAAGTGCCCCTTGTTCTAATAATCTGGAAGTGCATTGCTGGCACATCATTTTTAGTTAGGTTTAGGTTTAAGATAAACTCGTGCAGCCACCCCCGGGTTGGACACCTCAAAGCCCCTTTCTGGCACATTACCTCCGATTGGCCGAGCTGACCGATTTTGGCTTGTTTTCTTTATTCTGTGATATTTAAAGAAGAAAATATGTATTTTAAGAAATCGAATAAGAACTCTGTCTCGGTCGGTTGAACACTGCACCCCTGAGAGTGGCAGAGCGTGCCTGACATGCACAGTACTCTATAGACAGTTGCTGGGGCGGGTGGGTTTCCCGGCTGCTATGCAATCCGCTCATGTCAGGATATTGCAAAACTGGGTGAAAAATGGCATGAAGCAATGTAACCACTTAGCAATGCATTGCTGGCAAAGGGGGATAACACATGAGCTTGGGAAAGATGAAATGAAGGTTTAGAGGTACAGTGGTTTCCCAACTCTGCTCATGAGTATTCAAGAAGCCTGAATCAGTCAATAGCTTGCAACTATTTCATCAGCGTATACAGCCGAATCTGCACCCTTGAGGGTATAAACAGGGGCCATATGGTATAAGCGCAGCAGGGTGGGATAGAGGGGAAAGGAGAGTTCGTTTAGTAACAATGTAATGAGTGCATGGAAGGCAATAAACAGACAGAATGGAAGGCTCGAGCAGAGCAATTACACCCAGAGGTCAAGTCGAAACGACTGCGTTACAGGTTAAGGATATCCCAGCTTCAGCACAGGTGGCTCAGTCAAAGACTGGGCCTCTGATTGAGCCACCTGTGCTGAAGCAGGGACTGATTGAGCCACCTGTGCTGAAGCAGGAACTGATTGAGCCACCTATGCTGAAGCAGGAGCTGATTGAGACACCTGTGCTGAAGCAGGGATATCCTGAAAACCTGTTGGGAGGGCTTGAGGACTGGAGTTGAGCACCCCTGCATTGCAGTATGTGCTGATAATAGTAGCAGTGACAGACCACATGTGCCCAGCTGTCCTTCGCTGCCATTAGCAGTTAGTAAGCAGCGATAATGAAGAGACCAGCTGGGCCAAACTGCCCACGTTGCCCATCAGCTTCCAGTGTAGGTCTCTGTAATTAGTGACGTGTGTCAGCTGGGCCTGTCACGGGAGACGAGGACTATCACACCAGGGATCAATTCGCCAGAGAACAACAGAGAGGATCAAATTGAATTTATTGGGGGGGGGGGGGGCGGGGGGAAATGATATCCACAACTGTCAGTACAGAAAACGTACACGCCCACCTGGGGTAACTGGGGACACCCTATAGACCTAGGTGCGGGGACCCCCGTGAGGAAGTTTTCCCCATTCTGCTCCCACGCAGTGTTTAGCCTCAGAGACCCCAACTGCCACACAGGTGCCCAGAACTCTGGGGCCTGTAACTGCCACACAGGTGCCCAGAACTCTGGGGCCTGTAACTGCCACACAGGTGCCCAGAACTCTGGGGCCTGTAACTGCCACACAGGTGCCCAGAACTCTGGGGCCTGTAACTGCCACACAGGTGCCCAGAACTCTGGGGCCTGTAACTGACACACAGGTGCCCAGAACTCTGGGGCCTGTAACTGCCACACAGGTGCCCAGAACTCTGGGGCCTGTAACTGACACACAGGTGCCCAGAACTCTGGGGCCTGTAACTGCCACACAGGTGCCCAGAACTCTGGGACCTGCTGTAACTGCCACACAGGTGCCCAGAACTCTGGGACTTGCTGTAACTGCCACACAGGTGCCCAGAACTCTGGGACCTGCTGTAACTGACACACAGGTGCCCAGAACTCTGGGGCCTGTAACTGCCACACAGGTGCCCAGAACTCTGGGACCTGCTGTAACTGCCACACAGGTGCCCAGAACTCTGGGACCTGCTGTAACTGCCACTGGCTCTGACTGGAACTGGCTGGAACCAGCTCCGGCTGGAATTCCCCCTAGAACTCTGCACTGGAACTCTTAGCCATAGCGCCAACTATGGGTCTCCACCTTTAGGCCGCGTTTATAGTGGCGCGCGCGGCGTGAACAACACGGCTCTTCTGTATGAGGCCGTCTACAGAGCGTGCGACGACCGCACGAGCGATTCTCGGCAAGACAAACAATTTTGTCTGTCGTGCGACAGCCGGGTCACGTGCGCGGTTCAGCCAATGAGAGCGGACCGCTCACGTGATACGCCTCCGCCACAGACCTCAGTACAGGTTCCGCGAGCAACATGCGAACGTGACGTCGCGCTCCGTCGCGCTCCGTCGCGCTCCGTCGCGTGCGGCCACTATAAACACGGCCTTACACCTCATGCCACAACACGGAAACATTAATGGAGGGATAAGGCCAGGTGCCTTCATTATGACCCTGCACCTGATTCGTGGGTTTAACAGGCAACATTAAAAGAGAACATATACATACATATATACACACACACACACACACACACACACACACACACACACACACACACACACACACACACACACACACACACGCGCAAAAACAAAAAGGGGGGTTGTAATTTTTAAAATACCACTTTATGTAAATTACGAACAATACATTCACTTATATTACAAATAAGATGGTACCACGCTGTCCACGATATCCCTGCCCGCCAGCGTGGTACCATCTTATTATTTGTAATGTAAGTGAATGTATTGTTCGTAATTTACATAAAGTGGTATTTAAAAAAATGACAGCCCCCCTTTTTGTTTTTGCGCTCTCTTTTATGTATGCATGCGTTCTAGTTGGCCCTGTTTTTGACCGCGGGAGAAAGATTGGGGATGCAGGAGGGACTGTTTGAATACTGGACAGTCTGGGATCTTCACACACCCTATTTCTTCTAACATTAAAAGAGAAACATGAAAACAGTTACAATCTGGAAGGGTCACATGAAACTTTGCAACGTGTCTCCTGAACACAGAGTTAAATGCTGGTAGTCGGAAAACGCGTCCGGCGGACTGCATTATGTGCCGTCGGATAAGGCACCCGTCGGAAACCTTACGCTACAGGGACTCTGGCAGGTTTCAAGTGGACAAAACCACATCGAGAAATGAATCTAAAAAGAGAGTGTGTGCTCCATAGCGTAATACATAATAATGTATTTATAAAAGGGAGCACAAGTGGCACGCACGAGTGTGGGAAGTTTAAAAGCAGTTAGGTGGACAACAGTCACCAGCCGTTTCCAGCATCTGAAGACGAGTCGTCGCAGGGTCTCAGCGAGATGCAGGGCTGGTAATGTCCCTCCTGTGGGTACGGGGGGTATCCAGTGTGTCTCACTCTGTATACAGTACACTCACTAAGCAACGGCTGCTCATAAGAGAACGGCTGCTCACTTCTTCACCTGCTGGAACCAGCTGGTGACTACTGTCTACCCAACTGCTTTTTAAAATAAATTGTTGTTACTTTATTAATCTATGGAGTGTTCTCTCATATGTATTCTCTCTCACTCGAACAGTTTTAACACCCATGTTTATAGTTCACAGTGTATATATTTATATTGTACTAGCTGATATACCCGGCGTTGCCCGTGATGTAATGTTCTGGCTCCCCTATCCTCCGTCTCAACTCCCCCCCTCTTCCCAGCTGTTCAGGGTTCCCCCCCTTCTCTCCTGACTCCCCCCCCCTCTCTCCTGACTCCCTCCCCCCCCTCTCTTGACTCCCTCCCCCCCTTCTCTCCTGACTCCCTCCCCCCCGCTCTCTCCTGACTCCCTCCCCCCCGCTCTCTCCTGACTCCCCCCCCCTCTCTCCTGACTCCCTCCCCCCGTCTCTCCTGACTCCCTCCCCCCCCTCTCTCCTGACTCCCTCCCCACCCTCTCTCCTGACTCTCTCCTGACTCCCTCTCTCCCCCCCTCTCCTGACTCCCTCTCCCCTCCTCTCCTGACTCCCTCTCCCCCCGCTCCTGACTCCCTCTCTCCCCCCCCTCTCCTGACTCCCTCTTCCCCCCTCTCCTGACTCCCTCTCTCCCCCCTCTCCTGACTCCCCCTCTCCCCCCCCTCTCCTGACTCCCCCTCTCCCCCCCCCCCTCTCCTGACTCCCAATCTCCCCCCCCTCTCCTGACTCCCTCTTTCTCCCCCCACTCTCCTGACTCCCTCTGCCCCCCCCCCTCTCTCCTGACTGAATAGCACCCCCCTCTCTCCTGACTGAATACCACCCCCCGCCTGTCCGCTGTGCGTCGCCATCTTAGCCACTAGGCGCCGCGAGGCAGCTGCAGGAGGAAGGCTGCCTGCCCACTGCCTGTCCCCCCGCCGGGGAGGGAGGGAAGTGAGCGCCGGGGAGGGAGGGAAGTGCGCGCCGGGGAGGGAGGGAAGTGAGCGTTGGCGGCTGGGGCAGGAGGGCCGCGCCGCGCTTCCCCTCCGTCCGTGAGCCGGTGCAGGGCGGCGCACGTGAGGGTGAGTGTGATGGGGGGGAGAGAACAGAGAGAGTGTGTGTGTGTGTCTGTGAGTGTGTGAGTGTGTGAGTGTGTGTGAGTGTCGCCGAGGGGGAAGAGAGTGTCAGTTGGGTGACGTCAGAGCCACCAATCTGATTGGCCAGAGGCTGAGGACCAATCAGATTCACCGCATCTAGCACTAACCTTTCGATTTTATATATTAAAAAGATTGTATGTCATTATTTATATAGCGCCAAAAGTGTACTCAGCGCTTCACAAAGAATACAGTACAGGGAATTTTAAAAATACAATAAGTGCAGCAGAAATCAGACAATGGGAAAGGAAATCCTGCCCCGAAGAGCTTACAATCTAAGAGGTTTGAGGGGAAACTTACAGAGACAGCAGGTGAGGGAATAAGTGCTGTAGATGGGTGTTAAATGAAAAGGTTAACACCATTAAAGGGGAAGAGATGGCAGGGAGGCGTAGGTAAGATCAGGTGTGTATGTCTGGCTTCAGGCTTAGGGGAGATCCCAAGCAGCAGGAAGGAGGAGATAGAGGGTGTGAATAGAGGATTTGTGTGGGTGTTTTTTATTGAGGGGTAAAGAAGATGGAGATATATGAATAGAGTTGGAGACGTGGGGCTGGTAGAAAGAAATGTGTATTTTGAAAAGAAGCGAGGTCAGAGCAAACATAAATAGTAGCAGCATCATGGCAGCAGTAGTTTAGTGCTGAGATGTGTGGTCTGGGATAGAAAATGTCCACCTTTCCAGCGTAGTTCACATCCAGGATTGAGGGTCCGTAGGTGTTCTGTAGTCCCCTTGTTTCCCTCCTGTTGAACTCCCTGTTAAACTCGACCATGCCACTTAAAACTGGGCCACTTTGATTCTTGGGCTGCTTTTCACAGCTAGGGCTGCTGAATTTATTTCAGCCCAACCGTCTTAATTAGCACATGTGAGGCATATTAACAGAGATGGTTTTTTCAACAGGGTCTTGTCATGCCTAAGGCTAAGGCCCCGCTCCCAGAGTCAGCGCACCCGCACTGCAGACAGGCGGTGCGCTGAGATACACAGACCGCGATATGCGGTCTGTAGGGAGCGGGAGCCGGAGCTGGAGGTGGGCGGGAGTGGGAGGATTGACAGGGAGGGGGGGCGTGGCTTGAGCGGAGGGACCCGCTACTCTCCCCCCCCTCCCTCCACGGACTCGGGCTGGAGCTGCTGAGGGTAAGTTTAAACACACACACACGCAGGCACACACACACACACACACACACACACACACACACACACACACACACACACACACACACACACACACACACAGAGGCAGGCACTCACGCACTCATACACACACACACACACACAGAGACAGAGGCAGGCACTCACGCACTCAGGCACACACACAGACAGGCACGCACTCAGACACACACACAGAGACAGGCACTCACCTGCTTTCACTCCACACTCCTCCCCGCTCCCCGAAGCCTCTCCTCCTCCCTAAGCCTCCCCTCCCCATTGGCTCACAGCCACACACGTCACGCGTCAACGCTAGGAAACACCATTCTCTTGTGTCTCCTAGCGGCTGACGCGCCACAGCGTGTAGTCAGCTGTGCCGCCAGTGGGGACCGGGACCGGCTCGCGAGGATTCCCCTGCTGGTGGGGAACTCGCGACATGGCAGCCCGCGCCAACGAGCGCAGCGGGACCAAGGCCTAAGGCCTCGGACATAGTAAGCGCTTAGGTGCTGGCGCTCGCTCTACCAGGAGCTTTTTGCTGTCCTGGCAGAGGAGACAGCAAGCGCTTGGGAGGCGGGTATCACTGTGTGTGTGTCACTTGGTATCCGTCAGTGTGTGTGTGTGTCACTTGGAAGTGGTCTGTGTGTTTGCGTGTCACTGGGGAACGTGTGTGTATGTGTGTGTGTGTGTGTGTGTGTGTATATATATATATATATGTGTGTGTATATTATATAATATTTTAAAAATTAAAAAAAAAGACATGTGAGAATAAATTATTTACAGTATTAACATTGTGCAGCTTTGATAAATATATGCACGCATGCGCACACACACGCACACGCCACACAGACACATACACACTGGTACACACACACATACACACACATACACACATGCACACATACACAAATCACACACCACACAGACACATACACACTGGTACACACACACACACACACACATGCACACATCACACATACATGCACACACACACACACACATGCACACACAGACATGCACACACACACATACAGACACAGACACACACATATATATACATACACACACATATATATTATATATATATATATATATATATATATATATATATATATATATATATATATATATATATATATATATATATATATAATCACACACACACACACACCACCTTGTTGCCACCACTGCTCCGGGACACAACCCCTTCCTCACCCCTCCCCCCCCCCCGGCGGCCGCGCAACCCCCTCCATCTCCCGCGCGGGCAGGGAGGCAGCTACGGTGATCGGGGCAGAAGGGGGACACATCACCCGCTCACCCCGGGGGCAGCGCAACACCCCTGCATCTCCCGTGCGGGCAGGGAGGCAGCCACAAGGATCGGGGCAGAAGGGGGACACATCACCCGCTCCCCCCCCGGCGGCGCAAGCCCCCTCCATCTCCCGCAGGCTGACAGCCACAGGGATCGAGCAGAAGGGGGCACATCACCGCACCGCACATCAACACACACACACACACACTCCGCTGGCGCCAGACAATAAGTACCCCCGTTCACATTTCCCTGCTCGTCCTTTCATTGGATGCTGAGGCATCACGTGAGCGGAGTCAGCGCGTGAATTTAAAATTTCACTGTCGGCTCTGTTCAAGCGCGCCTCAGCAAGCAACGGAAAGCATGCGCGAGCCCCTACTAAAGCCGCTTTAATTGCGGCTGTAGGGGCTCAGTGGCAAGCAGCAGCAAGCGAGAGCACGCTTAAGCAAGCAAGCAGTAACCATGCCCTGGGCCTAAGTGTTAGTGTAAGTTAATTTAATTAAGACTAGACTAAAGACTAAAGACTACAACTACAAATACACATAGCACAGGATTGCTTGCAGACAGACAATTCAGATATGTTTTTTACCTCGTTGTATTTATATCCGTGTTTTACCATTTGAGCACCACCCTTTTTGATGCTGTAAATATAAGATGAAAGCACACAGAACGAAGAAAGCCAACAACCACCATAAAAAGCACAAAGGGCCCTATTTACCACGTGGTGTTAACCAAAGGGCCGGTTTCACAAATTGTGTGCCCTTAGGCACTCACCTTTTTGCCGCCGCCCTCCTCCTCCAGTGTCGCAGCGTCAAATGAGCCCACGCCGTGTGGCGACCCATTGTCAAGGCAACGGGCCGTCATGATGTCAAATGACACTGCAAAGCTGGAGGAGGGTGGTGACTGAGCACCTTCCGGGGGCAGCAAATGGAAGTGGCGCGATGCCAAGATGCCGCCGCCGCCCCCCACCTCCCCTGGTTTTGCCGTCCTAGACCGGGACCTATTGGGAAATACAGGTCTGGCTATCCCATAACACACACATACACAGTCTACTTGTGAAAATGCAGACAAAATATATATTTTTCAACTGACTAGAAGGATCTATTTATTTAAAGTGATACCGGTCTACACGTAAACCAAGATGACTGTATAACGCGTTGCCAGTATATAAAGTGTGATGGTATTGGGTACCATTTCCATAAAAAGGAGTACCACTCCTTTTAATTACAAAACCCAAGCGTGACGTCTACCTTTTTTCTTTTCTATTTAAAAAAAATGACAATTCCACTTCCTAAAAGGCGCTCTCCTTTTTGTTTTCTTAGAGCATAGATGTTGTATATTCCTCTCAAAAAGTTCAAATAGCTTCTGCCTGTTGTTTAATGTGCTTGGAATTTCTCAGAACCAAACACCGAGCAGAACTAAGCTTCCATACCGGGTATCGCCGTACGATCCTGCCAGTGACAATGTCAGCCAACACGGGATAACGGTGTGATAACCGTTATCATAGCTGAGTCAATTCCTCTCATGGTATTACTGCCGTATTACTGTTGGGTCACATACCCCTTCAAAAGCCTTGTTCATGAAAGTGTACAGCAGAGGGCGCTGGGTAATAAGTGAAAGTGGACAGAAGAATGGCACATTGTCCTATAACCCCATCCCCTCACTCCCACACATCCCATTGCTCGATTCCATACTTTTTGTCTATGCCCAATCAACTGGAAACAGGAGTGGGAATGCAAGCCCAGAGTCGACCACTCCTAAAGAAACGTCCTACTAGAGTGGCGGTGGGAAACTTCTATTGCCCAGTATCCAGGCACCATGCTGCTGCTGCTTGCTCAATCTCTTGCAATCACCCTGATGGTTTGTGTCATTGTCACTAACTGGCTCGTGGTGAAAAGCACTGAAGTTGTACACGGGGTGATCCGCAAGCTCTGCCGGTAATGGGGGGAGTCAATGCTGGCTGCTTAAACCATTTAGTTTCAAAAAGAGTTAACCCATGTGGGGCCAGGGGGACCAGCAACCCAGCAAGCCTCCCTGGGACTGAGGAGGTTATTGGAAGGGGGTGCACAGAGAGGGACTTGCTGCCCCTCATTCCCACTGCTGCATGCCGACGTCACTCTGCAGAACACCCATTGGCGCCTAGTCACTGGTACCCACCTTGCTCGTTGAGACATATAGCATCATCATCTTGAAGACAGACTTATCACTGCACAGGTATGTGTTGCGGTTGTTTCCTTGGGGTTAGAGGGCGGGTGATCGCACTGTATCCTGGGGGTATAATACTATTTATCTCTCGGGGGTCTTTGTACCAGAACCCTTTTGCCGAGATATATCCAGAAGGATCTTGTGATCCGTGCACTGGTCCTTGAAGTGGGAGAGTCTAGTAAATGACTTTGGCTTGGATGCTTATGACCTTAGATGCTTATGCTTATAACAAGTTATAGATGCTTATGACCTTAGATGCTTATGATATAAGTTATAGATGCTTATGACCTTAGATGCTTGTGCTTTAGGTGCATTTCGATGCTATGCTTGTTGTTATAAACTTAATATGCATCTGGACCTATCAAGAGCAATGTATACGCTACAAAATAAAGGAATTCAACATTAATTAATAAATATATTAAGAATAAGAGCTAAAGTTTTAATAGTGAACGCTAAAGTACTCATATGATACTAAAACCTACAGTGAGATTCTGCTTTAAAGGAGCAATCCAAGCGTTTTTTTTCCTTTTCTTTTCATACAGGTTTGAAGCAGGGGGTCTTCGGAGATGAACCCAGTTAATTTCAGCTTCGGGGACCCCCTGCTTCCAGAGATACTTACCTCCGAAGGGGGTGCCCGTATCTCCTGCAGTTTAAAGCACCCGGTCATATGGGCCAATAGGAAGCCGCACCGGATGACGTAACAGCTTCCTATTGGCCCGCAGGTCCCAGGAGCTATGAAAAGCGGCCATACAGTGAAGCCAGGAGAGGCTAGCGGCACCCACTGTGGAGGTAAGTACCTCTGGAAGCGGGGGGGTCCCCAGAGCTGAAATTAATGGGGTTCAGCTCCGGAGAAGACCCCCTGCCTCAATCCTGTGTTATAAAACAAATGCCTTGTATTGCCTATTTAACCTCACAGATGACAACACTCCAAGCAGACACAGGCCTCTTAAGTTAAACAGAGGCCAGATAAGCAATCTTCAAACAACCCAAAAGGCTGGAATAGTCCAAACAATGTATTTGGATGAAACACGTAATATAATAAACTTTAACATTTCAACTGAAAAGGAAAGAGCATTCAAAATCAAACACATAATAAAACCTATTTGTCCGGTATGGCTGTAGGATATCCACATCTAGCTTTCGCCTAGTTGGTGACATTTCTCCGAGAGGAATGGAGCAGCCGACACAAAGCAAATTCTTCCATGCCTGTTTATGGTACAATTGTACATTGTGACGCATTTCAATCCTGTTAGATCTTCATCAGAGCGTAACTACACGATCCTAGCCTGTGCTCTTTAACAGAGCCTCTGATCGACCCACCTGCGCTGAAGCAGGGATATCCTGAGAAAACCTGACCTGTTGGGCGGGGGGGACAGACACTTGAGGACTGGAGTCGAGCCCCCCTGTTCCTACACTTGTATGAAATCAGTGGCGTCTATCTTGAGCGTTCCTATCACAATGTTTCAGCGCCTGCTCACTTATTAACGAATCATTGGTACGTCAACTTCTTTTTTGCTCAAATAATGGAGCAGACTTGGGTGTATAGGTGCAAGTAAAGCCCTATAGGTGCTGCAAGCATGGGGAGCTCAAGAGGTAGTTTGCTCAGCACAGCTTCAGAATGGTTACATTATTGATATGCAATGTCCTGCTCGGGTGACATCTTTGTATCCCTGCATATCAGGTGACAGACCCAGATACCTGTCTCCTGCTGCCTCCTCGGAGTGCAGCTCTCAGGATAACACCGCTGGGATTACCATGAACCATTACTGCCTGGCACACACATCCCACCACCTCAGCCGCTGGCTGCCCCTTCACACCCGGTTCAGACTGTAAGTCTCCTCCTGCTTCTCGCTTTGTTCAAGGGTCATTCTTGCATGTAGCAGCCTTGTTGAAAATTATCCTCTAGGGAGGCATCTAAGGCCGGGTCCCCAGTGGTCATGGCGGTGCACCAGATACACACCTCTAATCAGCCAGGCCCCATTGCTTTCTGTTGTGGGCACTCACGAAGCGTGATGGCGCGTCAGCCAGCAAGGGAAGACAATCATTTTGTCTTCCTGTGCCGCGACGCGGTGTGCGGGAAGCCAATGGCAGGGCAGATAGTTTGGACCAATGGGAGCGCAGGTAGTGTAGACCAATGGCCTCGCCCCCCGTCATGGCCGCACCCCCCAGGCCTCCCATTGCTTCTTTCAGACCGCAGATCGCGGCTTTTATCTGTGCACGTGTCGCCAGGACGCCAGGCGAGCGTGCAGCAGTCAACATTAGGGCCGTAGTCTAATGCTCCTTTATGTTGCTGGCGTTTATTGTTCATACTTCACATTATGTACGTTACGATGGGTAAAAAAAAAGTGGCCAAAAAAACCTCCACTGTACAGTGTAGAGTAAATAAAAATACGTCACTTGTGAGCACATTCACATGTCTCAGACAGGTCTGCAGCCCTGCTTTTCACCATTATCTCCCAGCATACAGTGCTTCCACTGCAGCAAGGGATTCTGGGAAATGACATTCAAACAGTGGCGCATTTCCCAATAGGTCCAAGCCGAGGGCGGCAAAAATGTCCGACCTCATATAGAAATGCTGCGCTCTCAGGCCTGGTGAGAAGGCTCTTGCATGTGGCGGCCGCCTCCTTGCTCCCGCCCTTCTTCCGCTTCCGAATCGCAGCGTCAAATTCTGCCGCGGACGTCGCCAACATGACGTCACACAGTGCCTCGTTGCCATGGCAACGTGACGGTGCGGCGGCTGGGCGTCACGTTACCATGGCGCCGTGCGACGTCTGCGGCATGATTTGACGCTGCGATTTAGAAGGAGTGTGGCAGCAAGGAGGCAGCCGCCACATGTAAGAGCCCTGGGGCGGCGTGTTTTCAAATCCATGTCACTTTTTGCTTCTTGTCCATTTTAACACGGACCCCTATAAGCATACGCCTGTCGCATTACACAGCTTTTTCAGCACAGCATGGGTTAATGAAGTGCAGAGCCAGTAACCCCACTCACAGACAGCTATTTTGGAAATTTTGGGTCTCCTCAGTGTGAGGCTCGTTATACGGGCTTTGAAATGAATGTGCTCACAGGTGATATTTGTATTTATTGTTCATACTTAGAACATCACAGGGTGTTTGTGTTCTATTTTCCGACCTTTTCGTTTCAGGCTAGTGACTCTGTCCCTCTGTGGCGCCGCCCTTGTGGTCCCTCAGGTCTATGTACTGCTAAGGTCTGTGGTCTCCTATATATTTGTAACTATTTCAGTGCTGGAGGGAGGGGGGAGGAGACTGCTGTAAAATGCCAGCCTTGGAAACAAGGCTGCTGCGCCCCCTGTCTCTCTTGCCCCGGCTCCCATGCCCCCGCATACTTTACATCTACGTCAAATGACGCTGCAGGGTCATATGTTGCCATGGCGACGCATCACAGCCGGCTGAATCCCGGTAAGTGTGGTTGCAGAGGCCTCACGCGATCCCCCGGCATTTAATTTAAATGCCTTGGGGAAGAGCGTGGGGCCTCTGCTATTGCCCCCCCCCAGAAAAATCTCCCACCCCCCCGTTTGCACACCCGAGTTAGGCCACGGGCTACTTTCTATCTTTCCTGCAGCCCCTCTGATGATGCGGCCCAAGTCTTGCAGTCGGATTTAAGAATTGGCCCCCAACCTATTCTTTGTGTGACAGGGCCTGATTAAAGAGGTCTATGTACTAAAGACTCCCCGCGGCAGAGCTGGGGCAGAGCCAGTGCCACAGATCAAAAGGAAAAACACCCTTTTCTTTGATAAAAATGAGCTGCTCTCACACTGGTTTTGCCCCGGTTCTGCAGCCAGGAGAATTACGTAAACAAACCCCAATGTCCATTGAAGAAATGTGTACAATTCACTCTCCATGCTCTGCTCTTTCCTTGTGTGGCAGACAAAGCTGTTCCTTTACCAGGGTCCGACTCCTGTTCCTTGTTACCAGTTGTAGTGTTGAGCGGTCAGTAATGTAGGGTCGCCAGGTGTCCAGTATTGAACCGGACTGTCCTGTATTTGGACACTCTGTCCAGTAAAAAAAATTGACGTAACACTGGACATGTCTGTGTCCGGTATTACCTCTCTGGACATGACTGTGTCCAGTATGACACCTCTGGACATGACTCTGTCCAGTATTACCTCTTCGGACATGTCTGTATCCGGTATTACCTCTCTGGACATGACTCTGTCCAGTATTACCTCTCCGGACATGTCTGTATCCGGTATTATCTCTCTGGACATGACTGTGTCCGGTATTACCTCTCTGGACATGACTGTGTCCAGTATGACACCTCTGGACATGACTCTGTCCAGTATTACCTCTCCGGACATGTCTGTGTCCGGTATTACCTCTCTTGACATGACTGTGTCTGGGAATTACCTCTCTGGACATGACTGTGTCCGGGAATTACCTATTTGGACATGACTGTGTCCGGGAATTACCTCTCTGGACATGACTGTGTCCGGGAATTACCTCTCTGGACATGACTGTGTCCAGTATTACACCTCTGGACATGACTGTGTCCGCTATTACCTCTCTGGACATGACTGTGTCCAGTATGACACCTCTGGACATGACTCTGTCCAGTATTACCTCTCCGGACATGTCTGTGTCCGGTATTACCTCTCTTGACATGACTGTGTCTGGGAATTACCTCTCTGGACATGACTGTGTCCGGGAATTACCTATTTGGACATGACTGTGTCCGGGAATTACCTCTCTGGACATGACTGTGTCCGCTATTACCTCTCTGGACATGACTGTGTCCGGGAATTACCTCTCTGGACATGACTGTGTCCGGTATTACCTCTCTGTACATGACTGTGTCCGGGAATTACCTCTCTGGACATGACTGTGTCCGGTATTAACTCTCTGGACATTACTGTGTCCGGTATTACCTCTCTGGACATGACTGTGTCCGGGAATTACCTCTCTGGACATGACTGTGTCCGCTATTACCTCTCTGGACATGACTGTGTCCGGTATTACCTCTCTGGACATGACTGTGTCCGGTATTACCTCTCTGGACATAGCAACCTGACCGACTTGGGGGTCCCGCGGGATTTCCCCGTGCAGGGAGAGAACAGGGCTGCTGGTTGGGGGCTTCCCAGCATCCTCCATCCTGATTGGCATTACCCAGCAGTAGCCAATCAGGACGAGGTGTCAGGAGCCTGGGGGTGGGGCCAAGGAGGAGAAAACAGCATGGAGCGGAGAGCGGAGAGGTGTGTGTGCCTCGAGCATGTGTGCCTGTCTCTCGTGCACGTTGCACCTTTCACCATTGTGTCCAGTATTTTTGGAGAAGCCACCTGGCACCCTATCAGTAAAGCCGATTGTGATATGCTCTAACAAACCATACTTTATTTTGAATAATCATTACAAATCCCACTCTAAATAGCACACATATTACATCACTAAAACCCTGACTGTCCTCGTCTCACTTCCTACTACATATCTGCTGCCACAGCAAGCCTTGTCCATTACACACTTACGCTCTGCTACACAAGTTTGACCAGTAGGCACATACGTAGTACAGCAGGAGTGTCCAACTCAAGTCCTCAAGGGCAACCAACAGGTCAGGTTTTCAGGATATCCCAGCTTCAGCACAGGTGGCTCAATCAGAGGCTCAGTCAAAGACTGAGCCACCTGTGCTGAAGCAGGGAATAATTGAGCCACCTGTGCTGAAGCAGGGACATCCTGAAAACCTGGCCTATTGGTTGCCCTGGAGGACTGGAGTTGGCCAGCCCTGTAAGACATTATAATGGGGTGGCTTTAGCAAGGGGAAGTGTGCAGCAATTCTCTGTACCATTAACCCCAAAGGGTGCCCCATGAAGTAGTCGCCTCGTTTTTTTCCAGGAGATCGCGTTCAGCGCTCCACACACGCGATCTGATCCGGAAGAGGAAGGTAAGAGCACGCCTCCTCTCCCATTTTGCCTTGTAAATCATTTCGCGAGAAGCGGTCACGTCATCGTGACGGGCTAGAGACGCGGTGGCACTCTGGTGCCGAGGCCGCTCCAGCACTCAAAAGGGTTATACAAGACAAGATTAACCATGAAATGTTAGCTCACTGCATTTCTGGCCATTTCACACAAAGCTGCCTAACCTACAGAAGACTATTCAGGTGTCTTACCTGAGGGACGAGTGTGAAAACTGTTCTTAGTTGTTCTTGAGAAGAGCGAAATTGCAGCCTGTCCCATAGCGTTCCTTCCTTCTGCCACAGACGGGTTTCTCTCCTGGGGAAATCCACCAAGCCACACCTGAGGCACTAAATACTATAATGTAGAAGTCCTTTACGAAGAGCGACTATGCTTACTTAATCCATGATATTACATCAGACACTGCCTCACACCTCGTATCATTTCAGAGGAAGACAAAGTAACGCGGTGTAGTCAATAGTGTGTGTCTTTATATCCTAGTACTCCTTGATGCCTTTGATCCAGGCCAGTCCCAGTCACAGGATGACTACAAGATTAGTAAAAGAATTACAATTTAGGGGAGGGGGGCATACATTGACTTGACTTTGAGTCCACTTTACGCTCCTCCTTCTCCTCTCTCAGTTCTGCTACAGACCCTGACAACCTGGTCAGGAACTACAACTCTGCCTTATCCTCCTCTTTTGATCTACATGCCCCGCTTTATCTCTGCCGTCCTCGCCCTTTTAACCCCAGACCCTGGCTAAATTCCCACACGCGCATGCTGCGTTTCTCCACTAGTTCCTCTGAATGTCTCTGGAGGAAATCTCATACTCTCGCAGACTTTCTTCACTACAAATTTATGCTATCCTGTTTCAACTCTGCCCTCTCGCAAGCTAAACAAGCCTACTTTTCACTCTAATCAACATGCACAAGTCTAACCCACGCCGACTGTTCTCTGTCTTTGATATTCTACTCAAACCACCCTCAGCTGCCTCTCCTTCCTCCATCTCCGCTCAGGACTTTGCTGACTATTTTAAGGAAAAGGTGGAATCCATACGGCAGAACATCACCTCTGTTTCTGCCTCCCATCCTACACCTCTTCCTAACTCTCCTCCTGCCTTCCTTGACTCTTTCCACTCTCAGAGGAGGATGTGTCACTGTTGATCTCCTCTTCCCCCTCTACCACTTGCTCTCTTGACCCCATTCCCTCCCATCTCCTTAAACCTCTTGCTCCTACTATAATCCCTAAACTCACACACATTTTTAACTCCTCCCTCTGCTCTGGAAACTTTCCATCCTCCTTCAAACATGCAACAGTCATACCATTACTCAAAAACAGCAAGCTTGACCCTACCTGTCTTTCTAACTATCGACCTGTCTCCCTCTTGCCTTTTGCCTCTAAACTCCTTGAACGTCTTGTATTCTCTCGCTTGCTCCATTTTCTCAACACCTATTCTCTCCTAGACACTCTACAATCTGGCTTCCGCACTGCTCACTCCACAGAAACAGCCCTCACTAAAATAACTGACGACCTCCATGCTGTCAAAGACAGAGGTCATTACACTCTGCTCATATTACTCGACCGCTCTGCAGCATTTGACACCGTGGACCACCCTCTTCTCCTTCACATTTTCCATACTCTTGGTATTCGGAACAAAGCTCTATCCTGGATCTCATCCTACCTCTCCCATCGTACTTTCAGTGTCTCTTCTGCTAACACCTCCTCCTCTATTGATCTCTCTGTGGGGGTACGCCAGGGCTCTGTCCTGGGACCTCTTCTCTTTTCTCTGTACACACTCTCTCTAGGTGACCTAATAACATCTTTTGGGTTTAATTATCACCTCTATGCTGACGACACACAAATATACTTTTCAACACCTGACCTTACACCTGCTGTACAAACCAAAGTTTCTGAATGTCTCTCTGCTATATCATCCTGGATTGCCCTCCGTCGCCTTAAACTCAACATGGCTAAAACAGAGCTCCTCATACTTCCTCCCAAACCTGGCCCTACTACCTCCTTCCACATTACTGTTGGAACTACGATCATTCACCCAGTAGCCCAAGCACGCTGTCTAGGGGTCACACTCGACTCCTCTCTCACATTCGCCCCTCACATTCAAAACATTTCTAAAACCTGTCGCTTTTTCCTCCGCAATATAACAAAGATACGCCCTTTCCTCTGTTGCTCGACTGCTAAAACTCTGACGCAGGCCCTCATTCTCTCCCGTCTTGATTACTGTAACCTCCTGCTGTCCGGCCTTCCTGCCTCTCACCTGTCTCCCCTACAATCTATCCTAAACGCTGCTGCCAGAATCACTCTACTCTTTCCTAGATCTGTCTCAGCATCTCCCCTCATGAAATCCCTCTCCTGGCTTCCGATCAAATCCCGCATCTCACACTCCATTCTTCTCCTCACTTTTAAAGCTTTACACTCTTCTGCCCCTCCTTACATCTCAGCCCTAATTTCTCGCTATGCACCACCTAGACTCTTGCGTTCTTCTCAAGTATGTCCTCTCTATCCCCTTTGTATCTAAAGCCCTCTCCCGCCTTAAACCTTTTTCACTGACTGCCCCACACCTCTGGAATGCCCTTCCCCTCAGTACCCGACTATCACCTTCTCTATCCACCTTTAAGACCCACTTTAAGACACACTTGCTTAAAGAAGCATATGAATAGCACTGTGGATATTCTGAACACGATACATAAAGCTTGGCCCCCTGCAGACGCACTTACCAGAACTCCCTCCTACTGTCTCTGTACGTTCTCCCTACCTAACAATTAGACTGTAAGCTCCTCCGTTTTTATGACCCTTTAATAAAGATTTTTTTGCCAGACCTGCTCTCACCCTTTTTGGCTGTGCGCTGCACGAACAAACCTTGCATTGTAAGCTCCTCGGAGCAGGGACTCCTCTTTCTTAATGTTACTTTTATGTCTGAAGCACTTATTCCCATGACCTGTTATTTATATTATTTGTTAATTATTTGATTACCACGTGTATTACTACTGTGAAGCACTATGTACATTAATGGCGCTATATAAATAAAGACATACAATACAATACTTGACTTCTGTGGGACTTCATTTCCCATGACTTCAATGGGAGTTTCCGTGTGGTAGTGCCCTGATCGGCACTATCACCGTTTTATGGATAACCTTCTTAATGTCTTAACTTGAACATTTGGCCTGTATAATTAGATTCATTTGCAGTTGATACATTTTAATTGACTGCCATGAGAGTTCTTCATAATATATTATAATGTACACAGCTCCCTTCTTCAAGTACTCTGACATGTTCCTATCTTTAGGGCGGTGGGACCGTGAATAAGAACTTAACCCCTTTCATGTTAATCCCCTAAAACAGCGGTCCTCAAGACTCCCCAACAGGTAAGGTGTTAAGGATATCCCAGCTTCAGCACAGGTGGCTCAATCAGTGGCTCAGTCAAAGCATGGGACTGGGGCAGCGCTGAAGCAGGCATATCCTGAAAACCTGACCTGATGGGAGAGGGGGTGCGGGGGGGGGGGGGGGCGTAGTTGAGCACCCCTGCCCTAGCCCTAAGCTAACATTGGTGGGGGGACTAAAAAACATATATATTACTACATTAAGCGCTCTTGATGAGATTCTATTGTCACATAAATGTCGATATTATGATTGTGCTATTAAACTGTACGTCCTAATGGCCTTATTAATGAGTCTACATGCACAGTTCACTTGCAGTACCAGCATCTCCGTCTTTTATTCATGGATGTACACAAACTTGTAGCAAGCAGATCAGGTACACAAATGTAGCTGCTCATCACAGATGCAGCCATCTTAAATGTGACCAGCAAAAAGATGAATCCCACAAAATGAGAGAAGAGCTCTGAAGAAGAGTGCATAGGGCCAGATTTACTATTAAGCTGTAAGGCACCTTATGGCATTTCTGTGACTGGTCCATTATGTGCAAAGTGCTGCTTAGTAAATATGGGCCGTTATGTGTTGTATCTTCACTGCGCTGCTTCAGCACTTTCATTTTACACAGACAATGTCTCCTGTGATTCGGTTCCCAGGCCAAGTTCTTCCCGATTCTGCAGTCAGCCGCTCCTCAACAACCTGGTGTGTAACATCGGCTTCACGTTCTTCACTATAGGTGAGAGAACATATACCGAATAGTTCCTTGGAATGACTCTACACCGATATATTGCCCTCACATTTGTTGTATAGCTTAGCAAAAGGCGGTCACTTTCCCAATAAAACCACAACCAGTGTCACATTTCCCATTAAGCCCGTTAGGGGGGCGGCCATTTTGCATAGAATTTCACCGCGCCCTCTGGCCTATCGAACCTAATGGGAAGGCAAGTAAGGAGCAGCCGGGCAGCCAGGGAAAGGAAAGCACAGCGAAACGGAAACGGGAACCAGATATTGTATGCCAATGGAAAAGGTAGGATTTGTTAGTATGAGAGCCGGGCTGCTCGGGATTCCATACTTGCTCCGTATGCCTCAATGGAGATGCATGCACTTCCCTGGGTCTGGACCGGTTTCGAGTGCTGTGAGTAATTACTTTCTGTATGCAATTACTGTGCTCTATCAACTATACGCAGAAGGGGCTGTGTTTATTGTAGCAATAGGCGTCAGTGAAGCGGGGAGGGCCCATAAATAATCACGATCCAGGAGATTCACCTGCCACCTCTGTTACGCTCCTTTCCCACAAACTGTGCAACATTGACTTACAACTGTGATGTGGACTATAAATAGATCTATGTGGATGGACATTTCTATATACAGCTCAACCCCCTTATAACGCTGTGCTTGGGGTCCAAATAATCACACCGCGATATAAGCGGATCGCGTTAGAATAATGTACCATTGTATGCGTTGTAAACAACAAAACAGGTAGCGCTAACCGCAATGTGTGTGGTGTAGTAACTATTACCTTATATATTAATTAAAACTATACATAAGGGGCTGCCTAGGACACAAAGCCTGACCCCCTGGTCAGGAAAACAGTATGGACAGGGAAAAGTTCCGTGGGCGCCTATAAAATTTTACCACTATAAAGGATATACAAAAACCAAGCCTGTTGGTTGTGAAGATTGTTGATCCTCACGGTGGGCTTGAAAACAAAGAGAAAGCACAACACATAGCGTAATACTGTTGAAACATTAAACAAACAACATATAAGACAACATATAACAGCTGAATACTGAAATGGTATTTTTAGGACAATAAAATCATTTAATAACAATTAATATTTACTATAATGCACAATTTGCATGGACATATAGATTTAAGCAATTAAAAATCTGAATAGGTGGTTCAACTGCTCCGTAGCACCAATGTTGATGATAGCAATGCCTACTCACCAGATGGAATAGGTTTGCAGGCAGTGGATATTTTAGAGAGTATCCCCTCTCATCTGTGTGCTGCCAGCTAACCATCTCTTATAGCCGCCGACGAGTTGAACCAGCTGTTGCGGTTTCCCATTATTCAAGCGCCCTGCTTGGCGCCCTGCAGGAGTACCTGCTGACAAGTTGCGTCCACGAGCGGATAGAGACGCCAGCTAGCAGTGAGCAGCAGATAGACGAGCTCACGGTGGTCCGTGGCTGACATCGTGCTGAATCAGCTGCAGCTGAGTTCCATCTGCTCAGACGTGCTTCCTGGAGCTGCAGGAGTCCCTGCTGATGAGCTGCACCCACGAGCCGACAGAGACGCCAGCTAAGCAGAGAGCAGCACACAGATGAGAGGGGATACTCTCTAAAATATCCACTGCCTGCAAACCTGTCCATATTGTATGCGTTGTACAATAAAGTATTTAAGATACCAATAATCGTGTTGTAAAGTATTCATAAATACGAAAATTGGGAGCCACGCTTGCAGCGCGTTATAAGCGGCTTCGCGTTGTAACGGATCGCGTTATAACGGGCTTGAGCTGTGCTATTATAGAGGTACTGCATGTTATATTATGTCTTAATCTACGACACTCACCAAAGCACTGTTAGCCCATTACGATTCAGATACTGTTTACATTTCATTGCTGCTACATGGATTTAGATTGACTCCATTTATTTGTTGCAATAGGTTGTGTAGCACTAGTGTGAGACTGTTGGTCTCACTTTTTCTACTAATGGGAAGGCACCTGCCTGTGTCTCCCGCCTCCTTGCTGCCGCCCTCCTGCTCCTTTGGAATCCCAGCGTCTCGACGCCGCGGACGTCCCCCAACGTGACGTCACACGGCGTCTCGTTGCCACGGCAATGTGCGACGTCACGTTGGGGAGGTCGGCGGCGTCGAGACGCTGGGATTCCAAAGGAGCAGGAGGGCGGCAGCAAGGAGGCAGCTGACACAGGCAGGTGCCTAGGGCGCGGCGGATTTTGACATCCGCCGCTGACCACAACCCTAGATGCTACGGACTTTAACTCTTGTCTGACTGGAAGTGTCGGGTTGTGATTAGACAGCAAGAAATAAAAAGGGTTTATAATGAACCTCTTTTGCGCTGAAGCACATTGTTATTGGCTTTTATGGAAATGATGCACCCTTTCGCTGTTGCAAAGCACAGACGGATATTTCAATTCCGGATTAGCATTCACCATTAGAAGCAGGAGGAGCGGCTCAGTTAGTAAAGACACAGACTCTGCAAACGACGACATGGAGTTTGAATCCGGAGAACCTGGTTCAATTCCCATGGTCAGTGCCTTGTGACCTCCAGCAAGTCACTGTCTCTCTGGGACACCAAAAACATACTTTGTAAGCTCTACAGGGCAGCAAACATTGCTATGCACCGCGTACCCCGTGTGCTACACGGTCATTGTGAAACGATTTGAGTCCCATTGTGAGAAAAGCGCTACATGAAAGAACGTTATTATTATTACGCTGTTGCATGGCTCTCCAACTCCCCCCCCTATTCAATATGTGGAAAGGTGGGGAAACACATAGGTAATGATGCAACAACTTTCATTCACTCCAATGCAAGTTAACACATGTAAGTGCGCATTACCCTGATCCTCGCCATATTTAATAATGGCCCATGTGTCCAAGAGGAAGGTGCAACTCCCTAACCAATCGTTTTCTCTTCCTCTCTAGGTTTCGCTTTGCTTCTCACACTGATGCATCCACTCCCACGTTGGCTGAGGCTGTCCTTCCATGCCTTTGGTCTGGCGTCCTTCACTGAAGGAGTCTGCACAGTCCTGCTAACTGCCTTGGCAAAACAATGTGTAGGTGCTCAATTTAAACTCAGGGGGCCATTTGTACGTTTTCCTGACAGTAAATTGAAATCAAAGCACCAAACCATTAAGAGGGGGGAAAAAGTGTTTTTCAACTGGATTTCTCTCTCTAATAGGGGAACCTGGAGACGTAGCAGCTTCACAAAGAACTCAAGTTCCAAACAATACTAGATAACAAAACAAAAAAATAATCAGAAGCGCGTGCTCCATAGTACAGATATTTCATAAAAAATGAAAGTTCAGGATGAAAACACTCAATATATAAATGGAACAATTTAAAATATTACCCACGGTAAGTCCTGTGAGCAAAGTCCTGCTGAATGATGATTGGATTGAACGTCCCACTATATTCAATGGTTTAGATCAGCGTTTCCCAAATGGTGGGTCGCGACCCGGCACCGGGCCACGGCACCAAAATTGCCGGGTCACAGCGAAGCTGGCCGCGCGGTGTCTCCTGTCCCCCCCGCTCAATTTAAAAAAAATGGCGGCTATTCCCCCCGTGGTCCCGCGCGCTTGCGCAGGGCCCGCTCCCTTCCTCCCCCCCGCTCCCAACGTGGTACGGAGGAGGAAGTACCAGCTCCTCTGCGTCCCGCACGTTACGTGGGACGGAGGGGGAAGTACAAGCTCCTACTGCGGCCCGCTTCCCCCCGCGGCCAGATTCCCGAGCTCACCTCCCGTGGGCACCCCCTCCCGAGCTCACCTCCCGTGCCCCCAAGCCCACCTCCTGTCCCCCCAAGCCCACCTCCCGTCCCGGGTAGCAGGGGATATCGGGCGCAGCAGGGGAAAGCGTCCGGCGGCAAGGTAAGTCACCCCACCCAGTCACTGCCTCCCACCCAAGTGCCCCTGGCCCCCCTCCCTCCCACCCAAGTGCCCCTGGCCCCCCTCCCACCCAAGTGGCCCTGGCCCCCCTCCCACCCAAGTGCCCCTGGCCCCCTCCCTTCCACCCAAGTGCCCCTGGCCCCCCTCCCTCCCACCCAAGTGCCCCTGGCCCCCCACCCTCCCACCCAAGTGCCTCTGGCCCCTCCCTCCCTCCGACCCAAGTGCCCCCTCCCTCCCACCCAAGTACCCCTGGCCCTCTCCCTCCCTCCCACCCAAGTGGCCCTGGCCCCCTCCCTCCCACCCAAGTGCCCCTGGCCCCCTCCCTCCCTCCCACCCAAGTGCCCCTGGCCCCCTCCCTCCCTCCCACCCAAGTGCCCCTGGCCCCCTCCCTCCCACCCAAGTGCCCCTGGCCCCCTCCCTCCCACCCAAGTGCCCCTGGCCCCCTCCCTCCCACCCAAGTGCCCCAGGCCCCCTCCCTCCCACCCAAGTGCCCCTGGCCCCCTCCCTCCCACCCAAGTGCCCCTGGCCCCCTTCCTCCCACCCAAGTGCCCCTGGCCCCCTCCCTCCCACCCAAGTGCCCCTGGCCCCCTCCCTCCCTCCCACCCAAGTGCCCCTGGCCCCCTCCCTCCCTCCCACCCAAGTGCCCCTGGCCCCCTCCCTCCCTCGTGCCCCTGACCCCCTCCCTCCCTCCCACCCAAGTGCCCCTGGCCCCCTCCCTCCCACCCAAGTGTCCCTGGCCCCCTCCCTCCCACCCAAGTGTCCCTGGCCCCCTCTCCAGTCACTCACATCCGTCGTTGCCTGTAATTCACTGTTTGTGTCTGTGTGTGTATAGGGGAGAGCGAGTGTGTGTGTGTGTATCTGTATCAGTGTGTGTGTGTGTGTGTGTATCTGTGTGTGTGTGTGTGTGTGTGTATCAGTGTCTCTGTGTGGCTGCGTGTGTGTCAGTGGCTGCGTGTGTGTGTCAGTGGCTGCGTGTGTGTGTGTGTATCAGAGGCTGTGTGTATGTATCAGTGTGTGTGTCAGTGGCTGCGTGTCTGTCAGTGGCTGTGTGTGTATCAGTGGCTGTGTGTGTATCAGTGGCTGTGTGTGTGTGTATACTGTATGTGGCTGTGTGTGTGTGTGTGTGTATCAGTGGCTGTGTGTGTGTCTGTGTGTGTGTATCAGTGGCTGTGTGTGTGTAACAGTGGCTGTGTGTGTGTCCTGTGCAGGCCCTATAGGCCAGTATAGGCGATAAATTTTTTAGTGGGTCACGAAGGAGAAGTTCAAAAATAACCGGGTCACGGAAAAAAAAGTTTGGGAAACCCTGGTTTAGATGGTGCAAAGTTGAAACATTTGTGCATGAATCTAAATGCAAGCAAGAAATTGATAATCACTGCAGAATGACTCCATGGAGAGGTCACAGGTAGGGGAATGCCCCCATATGATAGCTGTAATAGAGGATCCGATGTTTAGGTGGGGCCTGAAATACCCTCTCTCTCTCTGGCACAGAGGATAGAATTGTCTCTAAGGGGAAATCCCCATTTCACAGCAACTGTGATCAGCTGGAGACTTTGAAAGTGTGAACGGAGCCCTCCGCAGAGCGTCTCGGAGGATATGCAAACAGCTAATAGTCGTGTATGCTATATATGATACCAGCATGAGCAGTCAGCGCTCCGGCGCTCTGAGGCTACAAACCTCAGCTTCAGGCAACCGGCAGCTGCAGCTCCCCAATGGCTGAACCACAATCAGCTGTGACTCTCATAGGACTGCACAATTCAATTAGATGGAGCTCACTGACAAATAGGTAACACTATTTAGGATGAGTGCAATGTTGCAAATGTTCATCTAACTGGCAAGATAAGGCTCCCAACGCGTTTTGTCACGTTCCTGCGACTTTGTCAAAGGTACACTTGCTCCCAGGACTCACCATTGGTAATATTTTAATTGTTCCATTTATATATAGGAGTGTTTTCCTCCCGACTTGGAATATTTCACTTCTCATTAAATATCTGTGCTATGGAGCATGCGCTTCTGTTTTTTGTTATTGAGATATATAGGTTTCATCACCTTGGAGCCATGGCTCTGACAGACAGACACACGAGCTCTTTTATCTCACACTCACACTTTGATCAAGGCTAGTTTAAAATTTGTAAGCAAATCCTTCAAAAGTCTGGAAATTTCTAAGTTAAGGGGACACCCAACCTTAACTCCCCCCCCATACTTTGCTGATGTCATCACACACACATGACATCACAAATAACCACACACATGACCTAACTGATTTGTATGTTTTTACTACTGATGGAAAAAACAAAAATACAGTTTACCCAACAGCATTAGGTTTAAAATATATAAAAATATTTTCACGAAGAAACAAAAAATGATCCATTTATAAATTTCAGTATTTTTTGGTTTCGTAAAATTGCCGAGTAACGCCG
Organism: Ascaphus truei; assembly: GCF_040206685.1. Lineage (NCBI taxonomy): Eukaryota > Metazoa > Chordata > Amphibia > Anura > Ascaphidae > Ascaphus > Ascaphus truei. Next base: position 20,753,189 of record NC_134488.1, read on the forward strand.
GGTACTTTCTGCGAGTACCTTATAGTTTGAAGGACTAACAGCTAGCATGGCTCACACCACCAAGGGCTTTAATAGAATTAACACATGAACTATTTTCCACCAGGCCATAAACACACCAGCCCTTTACAGCCTCTCTGTGGTGCTCTCGGTGGCCAGCGTTCTTTCTACGGGTATGTATAACCTAAAGCTTGGCATCACTGCTGCTGTACAGAGTGCGTCCCCCAATGCCATGACAAGTGAACCCATCAATGTTGAAGGAGCAATTCATGCACTATTTTATGTTTATTTTTTTTAGCATGGGATTGAAACGGGGCCTCTGGGAACTGAACACCATTCATTTCAGCTCCGGGAACCCCCTGCTACTTACCTGCGTAGGGGGTGCCGGTATCATCACACCGGATGATGTCACACCTTCGTGTTGGCCCGCGAGTTTTGAACAGGTGCCATTACGTGATCCCTGCTAACCAAGGGGCTACCGGCACCTCCTACGGAGGTAAGTATCACCGGAAGCAGGGGGGTCCCAGAGGTGAAATGAATGGGGTTCCGCTCCAGAGACCCCCTGCTTCAATCCTTTGGTTTTTTTTTTTTTTAAGAGGGTGTGTGGGAGCATGCACATTTTAAGTGAAACTTGTGTTTTGTCACTGAAAAATTGTAAATTATACTCTCAAAAGTTTTTCATCCAATCAAAAACATCAAAATCAAAAAACAATTTCAGTGACAAAAAAAACAAAAAAGTTTCACTTAGAATGTGCTTACTATTTTTACATTTCCCTTTTAAAATCTAACAACGATTATCTACTATTCAACCAGTTCTAACAAACAAATGGCTCTTTTTCATTGCAGATTGCCTTTCTTTCTTTCTACATAATGCTATTATACATTTCCAAGAAATGTTGTGTGTGTCCTTGCTTCTGCGCATGCGCGCCAGAGGCCTCTATGCATGCGCAGCCAACACAGGCCACCCACGTCACTTCTGTTACAGACTTCCGTCACCATGAAGGAGATTTGTGCTAGGAAAAACTTACTAGGTGCCAGCAAAGAAGTTTCACTTCAAAAACAAATTTGAATTTTTTTTTAAAAATCGCTAGCTTGTATTGAGGCTTTTGTGTAGATTGTATAAATCAGGTACTCAACATGACGCAATGTGTCAAATTTATTTAAAACAACAAATTACGTCTCATGTATGAGACGGTCATATGCAAGACACATTTTTTGAAGGTTTACTACTTTTTAGCACTAAAATGTTGGCAGACACAAAAAAAATAAAGAAGGATCTTAGTACATAAGCCATAAATGTGTAAAATAGACAGATATATTCTAAGTAAATAATGACTTGCCAGGTAGGCTTTACATTTACATTTAGGAAAAGGACATGAAGGACGTGGTATTAGATACGGTTATATGCTTGGCTACAGATCGTCTTATCCTGCTCTCTTTATGTAGGGTTTTTCCTGATGGTGGGACCTTTCTGGTTGTCAAATGCTGTGTTTCCCGGTCTGGTGCTGCACACGCCGTCTAGGACTGGGATCTGCTATGAACCTGTGACCTGCTGCCCTTGTCTATGGTATGTCTAAGGGATCCTGATACAGAGAACATTGACAATTGTTCTTCCGTGGCAGTGCCACCATCGGAAGGACTTCCCTGGCCCCCAGTGCTCATGAATAATTGGAATGATGGTGAAATTAAAGCGTAATGATGAGGGGGTGAACATATGAGGAAGACACTCAAAATGAGAAGCCGCATATACCCATCAACTGCAAGGAAAGAACAGTACAATATACACTGTGTGCCTTCATAGGACTCTTTCCATGTGCCTTTAACACTCAGGACAGGGGGGCTCAACTCCAATCCTGAAACACCCCCCCCCCCCCCAGTAGGTCAGGTTTTAAGGATATCCCTGCTTCAGCACAGGTGGCTCAATCAGTGGCTCAGTACACCTGTCCTAAAGCTGTGATATCCTTAAAACCTGACCTGTTGGGTGGTGGGGGGGGGTTCTTGAGGATTGGAGTTGTGCACAACTGACTTAGGAGACTGATTTACAGCCCTTACTTGTGAGCCTGCCTGTTTTTGATGCACTCTGACTGGCAGCCTTTGTGCCAGGCCTTTGCATTGCGTGCTGAAGCTTTGGCTATGTTCCCTGCATAAACTTACTGAGCAGTGCAAGGCTTAGCTGGAAACATTATGGGATGGGGGGAGGTGGGGGTTGCCACAGTAACAGCAGCTGAAAGAGGGAACAAAAGACCTTGTATTGGTAAAGAACTTTGAAAGCTCCAGTTTTAGGGAGAGAAAGTGGCTCTCGGGTTTCTGCTTTGCCCTGCAGGATGAAGGGAACAAACAAGCACTACACACAGGGATTTTATCAGGGGGACACAGCTCCTTGTGCCTTTTTTCATAGACCACATAGTACATTGTATAGCATTATTGTGATCGTCTTAAAAACAAACAACAACAATACCGTCTTTATGTTTTATAAAACGATTAGAATGTAATAATAATTATTTACAAAAATAACAACAGATTCAAAGTGATTTTGAAATGTGGATAGATGTGTACAGTATATTATTGCACATATCCAAGAATAATTTCCCCCCAGTTCATCCTCACATCAGAGTTCCCTCACCTTTCACTCTAGACAAAAAAAGCACTTTATCTGTGTGTGTGTGGATATGTGTTTTAATAAATCAGTTCTGTAGTATTAAATAATACTTACTGCATTTTTTTAAAATTCAACTCAATACCATTTGTACTGAGTTTTAATACACTGAGCATCCTGTGATTTCTATAGCAGCTTTTAGCCCACCTCCCCAGCAGTGCAAGATCTTTGCAACACTTTCCTGTTTGGGGTAATGTGTTCCCCAGCTGTTTGATCTGCAAACTGTAACAATAGATAATATTACCTTAGTAATAATATAAGAATACATTGTAGCCACTGAGTTACACTGACTGAAGGAATGATTGAAACTTAAAGGCCGCCATTTAGTGAACCTTGGGATGCAGGTTCTTTGCTGATCGATTACGGGAGAACAAATAGATCGGCAGCTTAGGTAATTAGTTTTCAATAAAGGTAATCAAAGACTGCATATATTAAAACATAAATATAGATTTTGTTTCTTAATGTGCTGCTTCGATTGCCTCTAACCTGCTGCATTACAAAATCTTTTTTTACTATCCTTTTTGGAATCAAGGGCTTACAAATAAGTTTTTTTTTTTTCTCTTCTTTAATTTAACCCAAATTTCCAGTAATACTTTAACATCCACGAACATAACTTTCTTGAGTGTTTGCACATTGCATTACTGTTCGATTTAAGGGACGTAACAAAAGAAAGAATCTTCAGGTGGATGGGAATGAACTCTTTTCAAAGTAAACCATTAACGAACCTTTACATTGACTGATTTCAGTGGTCTCCTAATGTGAATCAAGTACTGTCAGGTCTGCTCTGTATTCCTTTCATAGCACGTGTATGGAAATTGACTACTGTAAAACACGATTATTCTAAATGACTAACAAAATAGAGCAGGGTTTCCCAAGTCCAGTCCTCAGGGAACCCCAAATAGGTCAGGTGTTAAGGATATCCCTGCTCCAGCACAGGTGGGTCAATCAGCCGCTCAGTCATTTTGACTGAGCCACCTGTGCTGGAGCAGGGATATCCTCAAGACCAGACCTGTTGGGGTTCCCTGAGGACTGGAGTTGGGAAACCGTGAAATAGAGGGTTATCCACTAACCCGAGGGTTTCTCAACTCCAGTCCTCAAGACCCACCCAACAGGTCAGGTTTTCAGGATATCCCAGCTTCAGCACAGGTGGCTCAATCGGGAACTTAGTCCAAGACTGAGCCTCTGATGGAGTCATCTGTGCTGAAGCAGGGTCATCCTGAAAACCCGACCTGTTGGGTGGGTCTTGAGGACTGGAGTTGACAACCCCTGCCCTAAACAATATCTATGAGCGATCATTAACAGGTAGCTCGACGCGCAGTAGTGGGGGTGTGTAACAGGGGAGTTATCCCTGTTCAGGTAATGTGCCTCTAATCCAGCAGTGTGGTGGTTAACTGCTGGTAGTCAATTAACAAACACCACCTGCCTGATTAGATTGCTTACAAAAGCCTGACCTTTTGGGACAGGAAGTGAGACTCCTTAGCTCTGAATGAGAGCTGACCTTTGGAGATACAGAGGAGTGTTCTTGAGACTCCCAGGAGAGACTGACCAAGAGAACACACATCTCTGGAGCTGACCGGTCTTGAGCTCTGCCCAGCACAGCTGATTGCAAGACACCAAATAAGACTTCTAAACCTGGATGCTGATATTTTCTGTGCACGCACGGGTGTGGTTCCAGGAGAGCAGAGAAGCTTACTCTACAGCAAGAAACAGATAAGACTTTCATAATTAAGAGACTGCTTATATCTGCTTATTTCATGCTATATGTTTGGGGCTGGGAGAAAGGCTTAACTAACGGAGATGTGAATTAATTGCATAGGATTTCACTAGAAATACTCCCAAGTGAATAGAAGCTTTGTTCCCCCCCCCCCTGTGTTTGGATGATTTCCTGATGAAAAGGAAAAGGCACAATAAAGCCTATTATAATTTCACCTTATAAAGTCTCCAATTGTGTACCTCTGTGAACGTCCGTCTACAGGGTGACATTGGACTTTAACTGGAAAACCATTGAAAATACGAAAAAGTGTCATCCTTGCAAAGATGTTCTAAATATTATGTTATTAAATATGTGCCAAGTTTGGTTAAGATCAAATAACGCGTTCATAAGGTATTTAAAAAAAAAACGATTTGAGGGAGGGTGTGTTTGGGGCACTTTGCGGGGGCCGATTAGTCTCAAGTTTGAACTAGAACCACGATACTAAAATGTTAAGTAAATCAGTCCATTTTAAACAGCTCTTATCATGGATACACAGTTGAATCTTTTCACGATTACAATACTTACCCACTACACATAGTATAATAGGTAAGTAATAAGAGAATGCCTGTTGCTATTCTCAGTATCCTTTGTTCGAAAACGCAACAAAACTCCAACGATTTGACAATAAAATGTAAATTTTGAGTGGTAGCTGATAACCGATCATCTCTGTCTTCTTCTCTATCTCTACATAATCCAACCCTCCCTTCCCCTTAACTGTTGATCAGTGTTTATTTGCGCCCGGGTTATTTGTTCAATATATTAAACACGTAACCTTTAGAATACATTTTGGGGGGTGTCACTGTAACATGTGATAGGATATAATATACACCAAATATCTGGAAAGGAAAAGGTTCCGGCGCAACTGCACATGACAAAGTCCAAACTGCTTCCGGATGAATATGAAAAACTTTATTGGCACATAACACACAAGGCTACACCACGATCTCCCCCTCTACGCGTTTCACGCTCTAGTACAGCGCTTCGTCTTGGAGTTAAACGGGTCACCTTGTCCGCAGCTCGGGAGCGCTGGCCCTGAGGGGCTCCTTCGCCGCAACGGCCAATGACCCTCCGGCGGCAATACTCCCGTGGATTCGGAGATCACCAGCTCCCTCCGCAAGTCTCTGCCGTCCCGGAGCTGGGTCCATTCCCTGCTCTCCGGGTGGTTTGGTGGTTACAGCGGCTGCACCTGTGGATCGTAGCTCAGCCTGACGGGTTTCGTGTTCTCCGCTCGCCGCCTCTCTTTCAGCTCTACCGGCTGCAGGTTCCCGCTCGGACTTGATCCATTCCTCCAGGCTCGGTGCCCGGGTCCAGTCACACGGATGGCCGGCACTTGCTCTCCGGAGGCAATGCTTCTCACAAGTAGGGGAACAGTGAGGTGGTGCCATATCTCGTGTTATATGTTGTACACTGTGTGTTCAATATCATTAGCCTTAGGAACTCGCAATTCACCCGAGTTCCAACTGTATTACAGAGTCCCGCAGTAAACTGTAATACAGGTTCAATTCAATCCCGTCGCTGCCACCAGTAAATATAGCCTGTCACGGTAACTTGTGATAAGATATAATATACACCAAATATCTGGGTTGAATTGAACACGACTTAGATATAATAAATATAGTTTATTCCTTAAAGAAGGAGAACACACAAGATGATACAAATAACAGACAAGAAATAGCACTTACTTAAGGGTTGGACAATGAAGCAATCAGGTACAGGATTGGCAATTCATTCAGCAATACAGGTTCAAATGAAGACATCACGAAAAGACTCTGGGCATAGCCCCATACCCTAACCAGAGGTGCAAGACATTGGATGACAATTATCTGCACCCAATCCCACCTTGCCACCTCACTTGAGAGGCAAAGTAATACCTGCCCACTGGGTGTGCATTATTCTAATCAGGGGCTCATTTCCCTAGCCCCCCTCCCACAAGACTGGCGTCGCCCAGTCTGCTTGGGACAGGAAAACTTTTGTCCCAAGGTGTGAAACACAACACTTATCACAAGTACCCACATCCTGCTTTCTTTTGTGCTAGCATACACAAGCAGGGTGAGGGAGCCTTTGATCAGGGGGTTTATTGTAGACCACTTGTCTCCCCCCTGAGCATTAAAATACCATATGGGCTCTAGCCTTCCCGGGCTTTTACCTTGGACCCAAAATACAATACATTCCTTAATATCTAAATATATTAAAATAATCCGTTCAGCTGGGCCGAAACTTGCCAGACCCTCATGCCGGAGGGGACTCTCCATGGTGGCCAAGTTTCAACTCGCTGCGACCCACCGGACCGGAGTTACACAAACACAGTTTAAAAGCACATTACAAAAGTGGCTTTTTTCTGCCATGCAAGTCAATGGCAGAAACCTAAACTTTACCATTACCCTGACTTTGTTCTGTTGCCCCGAGAGGGTCGCTATTTGCCATGCAATCCTGCCGGAACTAGGACTACATGGTGACCGAATCTCAGCCCTCTAGGTTGAACAGAACCGGAGTTATGGGTTCCAGGTTTCTGCTCATTCTGACTTAGCCGTTTTTTCACGCGGCTTCCCTCCATTAAAATCAACAGGGCCGGCGCCTCCATAGGAAATGTATGGGCCGGCGCCGCCATAGGATTCAATGGGATCTCCGCTACCATTGAAGTTAATGGGACACACACACCTTTTAACAGTTAACCCTACTCCGTTCGGTTGAGGGGAGAGGGCTGGAAATTGCCATGCGGTCATGCCGAAGCAGTGACTACATCCTTGCCAAATCCCAACCCTCGGGTCCCCACGGAATCGGTTATGGGTTTTCAGTTTACCCTGTTTCACACTTAGTGTTTGAAAGCCACGCGGCTTTCTCCGCCATTACGGTCAATGGTAGGACCCTCCTGGCCGGCGCGACCCTTTCTCGCCGCCATTGTCGGACCCTGTTGGGGTCAAGTGAGGGGGTTCCTAACATCTAGGGGCAAAAGGAATTTTATTTCTGGGGGCCCTAGAACAAAAGTTCCCACGCCAATTGGCCGTGAACTTGACCGAGGCCCTAGTTCCCACACCAATTGCACGATCAAAGCTCTTTTTTGACAATGTTGCCGCTCTTGCGGTTTTGCGATCTGGCAGGCTGCCAGCTCGTCTCCGGAGGTCGGCTTCCAGGAAAACCCATTGAAATGCATTACTCCATTCACTTTCAATGGGGAACCGCCGCTCCTCCTCTCGAGCGCCACCTGCAGGTCTTCTACGGAAACGGGCCCAAATCGCCGGAATCTCCATAGGATTGTATTGAGCCCAAATGGCGACCTATGGAGAAACTGCAAAATGGAGCCTGCAAAGGCGGGAAAAGGGACAAAGGGCCATAAACACAGAATTAACATTAACCTTTTCCCTCCCGCATAGATCTCAGTGTATGTGTTGGTGCAAACACTGGAATGGGAACAATACATATTCACAGGAGGACACACAATTGGTGCTGAAGCAGGGGCATAACTACAGTACTGGACATCATTCCAGTTAACCCCTCGCCTCCCAAGTGAGAGCAGGGGGTGGCCAAATGGGTGTAACCACTTTAATACCGGGCCAAACCCCCTCTCCCATGACAGGGGGGCCCTCTGGGCAGTGTGTGTGTATATAATGCACAGATGTAGAATGACATTTTCTGGGACACGTAAAAACATCTGCTACTATGAACTTTACTGTATAAGGCTCTCTCAAAAACAAATTACTAACAATGCAACCTTAGGATAAGTGTGCAGCTCTCATCACGGCTCTCGGTCTGTGTCCCTGACGTTTACCCTATGTATGTTACGTTTACTAGTAATTGCTGCTGCACTTCAGAATTATGCTTTTGGTCTTACAGGCTGTTACACATTTTCTAAATGATAAAACAAACACCGCAAATGTTATCAAAGATATTAAATTGCGTTCACTGCAGGTTCTCGATAATTACTTTACAAGCTGACCCCCTCCTGACCAGCGAGAAAAGGGTACAGATATCACATATTGACCTGTTGAAAGGTTGAGCCTTCTTTTAATGCAGTATTTTTATAGAATAAATTCAGCATATCCAAATCTGCTTTTTTTTGTGTGCACGCGCAAAACTAAAATATGTTATTAAATCCCTGCCTAAAGATCATTAGAGAAATGTGTATCTACTTACAACGGGCAAGTTAAGCCCTCCAGTGAATAAGAACAAAGAAGCATGAGAATGTAGGATATGGACAAAACCCAATGTAACAAAAGCCTTTCTATTACAGGCATATGGGGCAGCCTGGTCTGCAACCGGGCAGCCTGGTCAGTAACCGGGCAGCCTGGTCAGTAACTGGGCAGCCTGGTCTGTAACCGGGCAGCCTGGTCTGCAGCCGGGCAGCCTGGTCAGTAACCGGACAGCCTGGTCAGTAACCGGGCAGCCTGGTCTGTAACTGGGCAGCCTGGTCTGTAACCGGGCAGCAGTTTATTTTTCTCCAACTCCTCATAGTAGCAGCCCGTTACTGTCTGTTTTGTGTTTCATTTTCTCGTGTCGGTTACTAGTTGGTGCACCGGCCAATTGGATGGCATATCGCCTGAAAGACAAAGCCATCCAACTGAAAAGCTCCAAAATAGTCTCGTAGTGTAGGCCACCGGTGCCCCCTAGAGAGCACATTGTGCAGCACGGCCTTTTGTGACGTATCACAGTCAGGTTTGTCTTGGGTACTTGGACAATCCAGCAGTGAGCGTCACCTCAACTGCAGCAAGTATCACAAGGAGGACACGAGGAGTCTACGCACATAATTGACTGACATAGAGATGGCATTTTCATTGTAAGACCTAAGCTCAGCACCCCAATTTAACGCCTTCCTAAAAATCCACTAATTAATATAGTTCTCGGTACCAAAATACATTGCATACTTTACTGATGCACTTCTTTAATCCAGGCTGTGCAGAAAAGCTGAGTCATGCAGCAGGCGTACACTTACAGGAGTCCGTGTTAAACTGGATTAGAAGCAAAAGGTGACACTGTGCTCATTTGCATGTTATTACCCAGAATCCCTGGCTGCAGTGGAAGCACTTTCTGCTGAGACAAGGGTGCGCAAACTGGGGGTCCCTGGCGCTTCGAGGCCCTGCGTTTCTTCCCCACAGCACTGAAATTAAATGCCGGGGGAGCGCGCGACGCCTTTGTAGGCCTCTTACCTTGTCTCCGGCGGCTTCTGGGGACGTGACGCTATGACAACGCAGAGTCAAATGACGCCGCCGATGCCGGACAAAGGGTAAGGGGGGTTGGGGTGGGTGGCAAAGGGGCACAAAAAAAAAAACGTTTGCGCCCCCATCCCCCAGTGCTAAGAGATAATGGGGAAGGGCAGGTGTGCAGACCTCTCTGAGACGTATGAATGTGCTCACACCCAGTGCTAAGAGATAATGGGGAAAGGCAGGTGTGCAGACCTGTCTGAGACGTATGAATGTGCTCACACGTGGGATTTTCACTTTCTGTACAAAAATGCAATATGATTACAGTGCATTAGGTTTGTTTTGCAGATAAGAGTGGTGCACACTGAACTTTATGTGAACCATTAAAAACGTCTAAGGCATCTATAATTTTACGTGTCTATGCACATAGTGCAAAATGTGAGTGCAATATTTATTGCTTTATAATATATTTGAGTGAACATGCAATGTTGCACTAAGAGTGTCATCTCTTTTATTGAGGGTTTGTCCTGCTGAAGCCTGGTACTTCATGTCAAGCAAGTCTTCCATACATACACACTGCTGGTATTTGATTGAGAAATTGTGAGTCCCCACTTGTGATTTTTGAAGCTGTTTTTTCCTGTAGAACATATTACACTATATATTATATATTTCTTTCCACATACGGTGACATCTGCGCTTCCCACAAGTTTCTTTCTGCAATCAACAAAAGGAGGAATTGGATCTTCTCCTCAAGGGTTAAGCTGCGAAGTTTACTGTTTTACATTTATTATTCACTTTATTTATCAAGCACCATTTAAGGTTTATCACTGCATCTCTATTAGAAGCGCCTCACCCCCCCCCCCCTTTTTTTTCACTTTTCACCGGATTGACGCCTGATGAAGCCAGCTGTGGTGAAACGCGTAGTCTGACAGTATCACCATCACCATCTGCTGTTGGAGATTTGCTGGGCTATTTTGCACGAAACCCATTTTATACTTACAAAATGTGAGTGTGATTGCAAGGTGTTATGTTGTGTAATACATGGTATTCTTCATACTACACTATGTCCTGCCTTTTCTTTAATTCGACGTGTCCTAAGGAAGCCACATATGGTGACACTGGAGGGGCCAACAAGTAGCTGACCAGTCCATTTAATCCACTTCTTATCTGAATTCACCTGCGCTCTACCAATCCTATACCACAACCATACTACTATGTATTATTTGCATATTTTGCAAATCAGCCCTGTCATATGAAGCAAGTTTGACACCCCTGCCTTAGGATATATTCTTGTAGCCAGGTACCCCCTGGGCTACTAACTTCCTCTCCTTAACATATAAGTCCTAGTACCAGCGCAGGCAGTGTTGGGGTTAAACTTTACCCTTGCTGCAGTAACAACACCCTAGAGTGACAGGGGAGGTGGGCCAAAGGCCTAGGTATCACCCACTACTGGGGCTTAGACCTGGGACCCGCCCCTGGTAACCAAAAAAAGGGGCGGCAGCCTAGATTGAGATATCTGACCTGAGGGTGAAGAGGTGGTTGTTCCAGTGGTCTGCTGGACAGAGGATCTCCACGTGCCTGCTCGCTTAGAGGAGAAGGTGAAGAATTTCCCTTATCCCACCAGGGGGTAAGGAAGCAAACGAGAGGCTCTTGGGCCATCAAGTCCCTTGGGTTCTGCTCCAGGGTTAGGAGACGATCCAGTGTTATGAGCTGTTCATGCTGTTATCTAATAAAGTTCCTGTTATTATTTTATCCTGCCTGGAGTATGACTTATTCAGAGGGATACAGAGAGTTTTCCAGCAAGTACAACTCCTGTCCATGATAGGGCCTTGCTGGATGGAGGCGCTGCACCGAGAAAGATGTTGAACAAACCTAAAAGCCTGTCCTGTTTATCGCCAACACCATTGGCGGATGTTCAGGCCCCTTCTGTAAACCTGCAGGTGAGCACCACAACACCAAGTAGCAGTGAATCTCCCTTAGGGTGGGGGAACACCGGTCACATCCATAAAAAACTCGCACTGGATCACTACATCATACAGCCGAGGTGGGCAACCCTGTCGCCAATCGCCACAAGTTGTGAATTGGTCATGAAATTGTGGCGAATGAGTTTACCAGTGTGTCCGGTGAAGATATGATGATGCCAAATCCTTAACAGGAGAGACACCATATTGTCTGTCTCTCATATATATCTGCTTGGTATACATTTAGTTAACGAAAATTAGTAGATGTAGGAAAAACTCCAGATATGGAGACAAGCAGTATATGTCTCCAAAGCTAAATAGATAAGAACCGAGTACATACATCACAGGATGGAAGACAGGTAGAAATTATGGGAGGCAGATAGACGAGGCCAAGAACGGGTTATACTCATAAAATATAAAATGAGGATGTATAGCAGGATCAGAGAGTATTCTATAAGTGAAATATAACATGTTGAAATGACAGTTGAAATTGGGGGGGGGGGGGAGTACATATATGAGCTTGTCCGGATGTCCGAGAACTTGGTATAATTGTGTGATCCTGTGTGTATTTAACTCCGAACACTGACTAATTCTCCATTCATAACCTGTCGCAATGCCCGCTGTGGTGCCTGTAAAGAATTATGCTATGATGATCAGATGATGTACTCTATTTGTCTCTGAATAAATAGTGGAACAAAGAATTTGCTCCAAGGACTTATTGACGAAGGTGACACACCTTATCTTCAAGATAGGTCCTTCTCTATCTTCATCCGGATTAAAATTTGTCGTGGCAGTAAGCGCGAGTGCGGCGGCAGCGGCCGATGGAAACGCAGGTGCTGAGGAAGCATGCCGCGGACGGTGCCCGGGAGCAGTGAGGAGGCGAGTGCTGAGGGAGAGGGCCGCGGACGGTGCACAGGAGCAGTGAGGAGGCGAGTGCTAAGTGGAGGAGAGGATAACCAATCAGAGAACAGCAGGGGCAGAGCCCAGGCGTCAAGAAATTTTTACATGTTGTGGCAAAATTCAATTCTCATTCGCCACACCTGTAGCTACATTGAAAAATAGGTTGCCCACTTATGTCATACAGTAACAACTGGGGACACATTCGCAAACAGGCAGCTCTTATTTTTGCACTTGATTCATGTAGGACAAAACCAAGCCCCAATTGCGTGCGTATATAATATATAGTTATCCTTGCTTCATTCATTGTATCATCGCCGGAAGAAGAGATCAGTGTATCTCGAAAGCTCGCACAAATAAAAGTATTTCGTTAGCCACAGAACGGTATCATCTATTTATTTTTTGATTATTGAAGCTCGGCTAACACGGTACTGATACCTCTACATATATATATATATATTTATATATATGTATGAAAAAATCACATTCAGTTGGCACACTGTAAACAATGAAAAAAATGCTGATGCTTCTCCCATATGCACATGTAAATAAATAGATTTTACCAGATTGGAGTCCGGAAAAAACGAGACAGCACACAGTCCAGCGGCACGTCCCTGAGGAAGGTCACGCTTGGTTGATCGAAACGTTGGAGGTGGTGCCATGTTACACTGAATACAGTTCTATTGGACTTACTGGACTGTGTGCTGTCTCGTTTTTTCCGAACTCCAATCTGGTAAAATCTATTTATTTATATATATATATATATATATATATATTTTTTTAGGTATAAGGGCCTGTTCATGTTACTTATTAAAAGAATACCAGCCACTGAAAGCCAATATGAGAAGGAAGATGTCTTAATATGCCACTAACATGCAATAACGATATCCATTGGGATGGGAGGATTTTTTTTTTTTTTTATCAAGAAGGAAATAGAAAATATAAGATGTATAGTGTCCAAATTAAAAAAAAAAAAAAAAAAAAAGAAGGAGTTGACCAATACGAAGAAGCTACAAGCCAGTCATTCATTCATCCGACAGCACCAGCACATACTGCACTGTAATCTGAATTTCTAGTGATCAGGGCCATTCATAAAGAGGTTTGGGGACAGATCTCCCTTCCTGCACCATGGCAGCTCCAATGAGATCAATAACATTCAGGAGAAACTGCCAACTAGGTCCCTGTCAGTGATGGGTTAATTGGATGATGACTGCATTCCCCATTGCCCTCTGCAAGAAGCAGGACGCGCTGGCGACCGGCAGCTGGCAGCTGACACCGGGACGACCGAGTGCGCAGAGCGAACCCCGGTGACCCGCCGGCGACCACCCAACCCCGCGCACCTCATGTACTCACCCACCTCATGGGGGAACGCAATCAGCGCCGGACCGCATCCGAAACTGCCTCTCTGATTGGACGCCGCGCTGACCACCTGCTTCCTTATTGGCCGCCTGTGCGATGACGGGGAGGCACGCGGAAGTGTGTCCCCCTCCCTCCCCCAGCTGCGTGGAGCCAGCTCCGGTGTCAAGGTAGGGAGGAGCAATGTGGCTGCGCTGGGTGCCTTTGTGTATGTGCCTAGTGACCCTTTATGCAACTGTCACCTCCAGAGGGGAGGGTGCAGGGCACAGAGCTTCAGCTATCACCAGCAAGGGAAGGGTTACATGATCCTTTGTAACTGAGCAGCAGGCTGGCCAGGTACCCTTTGTGTGCAGGGAATGCCTGTGCATGTAAAGGGCATTGTGCTGGTAGCTGTGGGAAGGTTTTCCCCTGAATGCTATTTGTTGAAAAATGTGTGTTACTTACTGTATTACTTGGCAGGTTTCCCAAAATTCACACCGGCTGCCTAAAATCCTGTAGATGTGACACTCATACAGTCTCACTAATGTAAGACAATTGTGAGTGAATTTAATATGATCTGCAACCTTTTGGGGGGGATTTTGAACCCCTTCAGTGTTTTAGGGGCCGCGCCACGCATGTGTCTGCAATGGGTTGTGGCCCCCTCCCACTTGGAAGGGGTTAATTGCTGGCTCTTGGCGGCTATTTACCTATTGCGGTCCAGTGCACTTAGATAAGCGACAGTTCTGCAGCTGGTGACTGCCCCATGTTTGCCAGAACATGCAATGTCTCTCCAGTTGGTACTCTTGCCAACTGGCTGTAGATTACCAGCGGGATGGTGGCCCTGCACGTTCACTGCCAGAGGTGGGACAGTTCAGTGCCAAAAATAGCATTTTAATCTAACTACAGATTCAGATTTCAGTGATTTGAAGCTGTCTGTGTCATTTACAGAGATTTTCTGTCTACACCAGTGTTTTTCAACCAGGGTTCCTAGGAAGAAAGGGAGAACCTAAAACATATACTAAGCGCTCAACCTATTTACATAACGTGATGTTCAACAAACAGTGTGATAATGATAAATACTGTAAAATTGATTAACCCTAATTGTGCAAGGATAACCAATTGGCAAAAGGACCCCACAGTCACCAAGAGTGAATGAGGAGGGGGGGGGGGGGCTGCCTACGACTATACAACAAGCCTATCCATGAGGCTGCAAACAAAGAGAAAAAGTCCTTGGCGCACTATCAGGTGTAATAAACCTGATGGGTATGTTCCCAGTTCTCTGAATGAAGGAACAGTTCGTAGATCTCACAGATGATCTTTCAGAAATTCTTTGCTGGTAAATGTATATCTGAAATCAGACAAGACAAAGGAACCATTGCGCAGAACTCTCTGATACTGGAGATCACACCCACACGGCTGCTAACTACTTACATGAAAGTAGATAGCAAGAGGCCTTGAAAGGTATCTTTAGCTGGTACTCTTGTGTAAATGACTGGATAGCAGTGGGTCTTCAGGTGATGATAATTGCCCTCTCCACATGGATCAATCACAGTCACGGGATATATATAAAATAATAAAAATACCAATGGTGTAGTACCGTAACAAAATGTAATAAAACAATTAAGATCAACAGCAAATGCACTCACATGCTATATGACCCCGCAAACGGATTACAACGTGCTGTCCGCAGGCTTGAGGAGCTGGTAGCGCGGTGTGTATGGAGGCTGGGTCTCGCGTCTATCTCCTACTCGCGGCCGCAACTCGGAGCGCCAGGTCCACCTCAGATGACGTCACTAAAACACCGCCGCTTCTCTCCTCAGCCGGCTCACGCAGTAATGCGTGCAGTCTAAACTCCACCATAAATTATACAATATCTATAAAATTTGATACATCCTGTACTTTATAGATACTGTATAATTTATACGATTATTATGTATATGGGAGGGTGTTTTCATCCTTGGCATAGCCCGGTATCATAATCCTCACCATTATTGTTATTTTAATTGCTATATAGTCAGCTGGTCCCTTTATGATTCAACCATCCAATGAGGACCCCGGGACTGGTTCTCTATGTGTTTAAATAGCGCATACATTCACCATTGCTCCATTACCCCTGAGGAAGTGACGTCAGTATTCACGAAACGCGCGTAGTGTGGAGTTTAGACTGCACGCATTACTGCGTGAGTGAGCCGGCTGAGGAGAGAAGCGGCGGTGTTTTAGTGACGTCATCTGAGGTGGACCTGGCGCTCCGAGTCGCGGCCGCGAGTAGGAGATAGACGCGAGACCCAGCCTCCATACACACCGCGCTACCAGCTCCTCAAGCCTGCGGACGGCACGTTGTAATCCGTTTGCGGGGTCATATAGCATGTGAGTGCATTTGCTGTTGATCTTAATTGTTTTATTACATTTTGTTACGGTACTACACCATTGGCATTTTTATTATTTTATATATCCCGTGACTGTGATTGATCCATGTGGAGAGGGCAATTATAACCACCTGAAGACCCACTGCTATCCAGTCATTTACACCAGAGTACCAGCTAAAGATACCTTTCAAGGCCTCTTGCTATCTACTTTCATGTAAGTAGTTAGCAGCCGTGTGGGTGTGCTCTCCAGTATCAGAGAGTTCTGCGCAATGGTTCCTTTGTCTTGTCTGATTTCAGATATACATTTACCAGCAAAGAATTTCTGAAAGATCATCTGTGAGATCTACGAACTGTTCCTTCATTCAGAGAACTGGGAACATACCCATCAGGTTTATTACACCTGATCGTGCGCCAAGGACTTTTTCTCTTTGTTTGCTATGAGGGTTCCCCGGGCATCCCTAAAAGGATTCCTGTAATTTTCAGGCCATTTTGAAATTGTACCAAATACAGAAGAATTGCATCTGATCTCAGACGCGCTATTAGAGAGGGTTGGGGTTCCTTACAATGCATCTGATCTCAGAAGCGCTATTAGAGGGGGTTGGGGTTCCTTACAATGCATCTGATCTCAGAAGCGCTATTAGAGAGGGTTGGGGTTCCTTACAATGCATCTGATCTCAGACGCGCTATTAGAGAGGGTTGGGGGTTCCTTACAATGCATCTGATCTCAGGCGCGCTATTAGAGAGGGTTGGGGTTCCTTATAATGCATCTGATCTCAGATGCGCTATTAGAGAGGGTTGGGGTTCCTTACAATGCATCTGATCTCAGACACGCTATTAGAGAGGGTTGGGGTTCCTTATAATGCATCTGATCTCAGATGCGCTATTAGAGAGGGTTGGGGTTCCTTACAATGCATCTGATCTCAGGCTCAGTGTTAGAGAGGGTTGGGGGCCCTCAGTGCAAACATTGATACATTTGGAGTCTGGAACTTCCCCTTTGCCTCTCCATCCACTCCCTAAAGCACAAGACTTTAATATTGGCAGAATAGTTTGCTGTGTGTGCGTGTGTCATTGCATGCGTGTGTTACATAGTAGATGAGGTTGAAAAAAGACGTACGTCCATCAAGTTCAATTTATGCTAAATTTAGACAACAGATACTTTATCCTAAATCTATACTTACTTATTGATCCCGAGGCAGGCAAACAAAACCCCAGAGTCATATCATCCAATGATATCTCATAAGGGGAAAAATAAATTCCTTTCTGACTCCAAGAATTGGCAATCGGGTTAATCCCTGGATCAACATCCTTCCCATGGTTACTTATTTGGTATATCCCTGTATACCTTTCCCATCTAAAAAGATGTCCAACCTTTTTTTGTACAAATCTATTGTATCTGCCATCACAGTCTCCATGGGTAATGAATTCCACATTGTAACTGCCCTTACTGTAAATAACCCTTTCCTTTGTTGCTGGTGAAATCTCCTTTCCTCCAACCTTAAGGGATGGCCCCGAGTCCTTCGTACTGCCCGTGGGATGAATAGTTCTTTTGAAAGCTCCTTGTATTGTCCCCGAATATATTTGTATATAGTTTTCATATCCCCTATTAGACGCCTCTTTTCTAATGTAAATAAATCTAATTTAGCTAGCCTCTCCTCATAAGTTAGATTGTCCACCCCCTTTATTAATGTGGTGGCTCTTCTCTGCTCTCAAGTTCCATCATATCTTTTCTTAGGATTGGTACCCAAAATCATACTCCATATTCAAGGTGTGGTCTTACTAATGCTTTGTAAAGGGGCATAATTATGTTTACTTCCCTTCCATCCATTGCCCGTTTGATGCAAGATAAGATCTGGTTTGCCTTTGCAGCTACTGCATGGCGTTGGGCACTATTGCTAAGCCTGCTGTCTACAAGCACTCCTAAATCCTTCTCCATCAAGGATTCCCCAATTTATTCCCATTTAATGTGTAATTCGCCTTTTTATTCTTGCATCCCAAATGCATAACCTTACATTTATCTGTATTAAACCTCATCTGCCATTTACCTGCCCACGTTTCCAGTCTCTTCAAGTCCTTCTGAAGAGAAATTACATCCTGCTCTGATTCTAGCACTTTGCACAATTTAGTATCATCAGCAAAGATGGAGACTTTGCTCTCGATGCCAACCTCAAGGTCATTAATAAACAAGTTAAAAAGCAGGGGTCCCAGTACCGATCCCTCACTCACGACTTTAGCCCAACCTGAAAAAGTTCCATTTATGACAACCCTCTGTTGTCTGTCCTTTAACCAGTTTTCAATCCAGGTGCATATATTATTACAGAGTCCAATTTTCTTTATTTTGTACACCAACCTCTTGTGTGAAACCGTATCAAAAGCCTTTGCAAAATCTAAGTAGACCACATGAACTGCATTACCCTGGTCTAAATTCCTACTTACCTCCTCAAAGAAACAAATAAGGTTAGTTTGGCATGATCTATCCTTCATAAATCCATGCCGACTATTACTAATCATTTTGTTTTCCATTAGGTATTCCTGAATATTATCCCGTATTAAACCTTCAAGTAGTTTCCCCACTATTGAAGTCAGGCTTGCAGATCTAATTTCCCTGGTTGTGATCTAGCTCCCTTTTTAAATATAGGCACCACATTTGTTTTTCGCCAATCTTGTGGTACTGAGCCTGTGGAAATGGAGTCCTTGAATATTAAATATAATGGTTTGGCTATTACTGAGCTTAACTCCTTGAGAACTCTTGGATGTATGCCATCGGGGCCAGGTGCCTTATTTATTTTAATTTTTTCAAGTTGCTTATGAACTTCTTCCTCAGTTAACCAATTGTTCATTAATATGGAGGTTGTGGCGTCCTCCTGCGGCACTACTATTGAACTCGATTCTTCCCTGGTAAATACAGAGGCAAAGAATTTGTTTAATACCTCTGCTTTTTCCTTATCTCCAATAATCTGCCTACCCATGTCACACTGAAAGGGTCCTATATTTTCTTTTCTCATTTTTTTGTTATTAAGGTACTTAAAGAACATTTTAGGGTTGACCTTACTTTCTATTGCAATCCTTTTTTCATTATCCATTTTTGCTAATTTGATTGCCCTTTTGCAATTTTTGTTACATTCCTTATAATTCTGATACGATGTCTCCGTCCCTTCTGACTTAAAGAATCTAAACGCCTTCCTCTTGTCCATATCCTCCCCTACCTGTTTATTTAGCCACATTGGTTTTGACGTATTTCTTTTATACTTATTACCCAAGGGTATACACTGATAAGTGTGCTTTCTAACAATGTTTTAAAGACTGCTCATTTATCTTCTAAATTTTTCCCTGCAAAAACATCATCCCAGTGCATTACTTGTAGATTAGACCTCCGTTTATTAAAATCTGCTTTTCTAAAGTTTAAGGTCTTTGTTGAACCCAAGTAATCTGTTTTTTGATCATTTATTTCAAATGAGACCATGTTATGATCACTGTTACCCAAATGTTCCAGGACTTGAATATTTCTTATTACTTCTACATTGTTTGATATGACCAAATCCAGTACTGCCCCTCTCCTGGTTGGTACCTCAATAATTTGGGTCATATACCTGTAATTGTCTTTAAGCACCCCCAAAAACCTGTTCCCTTTTGTTGTAACGCTAATCTCATTGCCCCAGTCTATGTCTAGATAATTAAAATCCCCCATTATGCAAACATGACCCAGTTTTGATACCTTCTCCATTTACAAAAGTATTTTAGCTTCCTCAATCTCACAGATATTTAGTGGTTTATAGCATATCCCTACAAACATTTTCTTTATACTTTTACCTACACTGCTAATTTCTATCCACAAGGTCTCTACATTTTCATCATTCCCTTCATAAACATCTTCCCTTATAATAGGTTTTAGATCCGGTTTAACATGTAAACATACTCCATCTCCCCTTCTATTTGTTCGATCCTTCCGAAAAAGGGAATAACCCTCTAAATTAACTGTCCAGTCATGAGTTTCATCCCACCATGTTTCAGTAATGCCTATGATATCATACTGCTCCCTTGTAGCTATTAATTCAAGCTCCCCCATTTTATCTGTCAGGCTTCTTGGATTAGCAAGCATGCATTTAAGGTTTTTTTCAGCCTATACTATTATCTTATCTGTTCCTTCCTTTCTGCACCCACTTGGTTTAGTCTTTAGAAGTTTAGTATTATCTGTATTTAATATGGGTGTCTCGCTGCTTGTCAAACTCGCACTTGCCCCCATTCTACCTCCATACCACATTGTATCCTCCTCTATTCCATTTAGTTCATTATCTGTTTCATTCCCCTCCCCCCTCCATCCTAGTTTAAAATCTCCTCCAACCTTTTTAGCATTCTCCCCCTAGCACAGAAGACCCCTCTTCATTGAGGTGCAATCCGTCCCTAGAATATAGATGGCACCTCTCAGAAAAGAAGTCCCAGTGCTCTAAAAACCCAAACCCCTCCTTCCTGCACCACTTTCTTAGCCATGCATTAACCTCCCTGATCTCCGACTGTCTCCCTGCGGTAGTGCATGGCACTGGTAGCATTTCAGAAAATACTACCTTGGAGGTCCTTGCCTTAAGCTTTTGGCCTAGATCCCTGTAATCATTTTTTAGTACCTCCATCTTTCTCTAACTTTGTCATTGGTGCCAACGTGTACCAAGACCGCCGGGTCAATCCCAGCACCCCCAACAATCTGTCTACCCGATCCGCAATGTGCCGAACCCAAGCACCCGGGAGACAACAAACTGTTTGGTTCATGCGGTCATGTCAACAGATTTGCCCTATCTACCTTCCTAAGGCCTCGGACACGCTTACCGCTGGCGTGCTGAGGCTCAGGGAAAGCGGGTGCTTTCCCTGGCCTTGCGATTGCTTGCCCGGCGTGCCGGGGGCGGGCTAGTGGCGTCACGGAGCTGGTTCGCCCTCATTGGACGAACCGCTCACGTGACCGGCCTGTCGCGCCGGCAAGCGGGGGAATTTTTAAATTCCCTAAGACCTACGCTTCCGCGCGCTTGCGGAAG
Organism: Ascaphus truei; assembly: GCF_040206685.1. NCBI lineage: Eukaryota > Metazoa > Chordata > Amphibia > Anura > Ascaphidae > Ascaphus > Ascaphus truei. The sequence goes on from NC_134488.1 coordinate 20,774,307, forward strand.
CGTAGGCGAGCCTCTACTAAAGCCGCTCTAATTGCGGCTGTAGGGGCTCAGTGCTGAGCGGGAGCGCGCCTCAGCGCGCTTCCGCCAGCAAGCGGTAAACATGGCTGAGGCCTAATAATGGAGTCTCCTACCACTACAATCTTTCTTTGTATCTGAGCATCCTGAGTCCCCACTGGGCTGGAGGAACTATTCCCCTGGCTGCTAGAGGAATTAGTCTCCCCCAGTCTTGCCATTTCTGCCCTGACATTCCCAATATCTTCACTCAACATGGCAAATCTATTGGGATGGGTCAGCTCAGAAACGACCTGCCTCTTCCTATTGCCCCTGCTTCCCCGTCTGTCACCCAGCTACCTACCTGCTCCTCACTAACAGCGCCACCATCTGCACCACTAGTCGAAGCAAGGGCCTGCTCAGTGAGCTCTAAACCCTTTTCAAGATTGCCAATGTCCCTCAATATTGCAAGTTGCCTCTTCAGATCAGCAATCTCTGACTCTAAAGAGACCAGCCGCTCACACTTCCCACAGCGGTATGCTCCTTGGAACAGCTGCTCCAAGTGCACATACATGGGGCAAAATGTACATTGAGTGACATTTTCAATCCTGCTCATTATAGCAACTTTGAAGGTTATAAGTACTAGCAGTAAACTGTACTTCAATATATTATACCTTGTTTAACCGCTTTCTTGTTCAAACTGCTTCTGTTTCTAACTGCACACTTTAAACAACCAGCACTTCAAATCAACCACACAGATCAGAATACGCAAGCTCAGGATTCATTAGAAGCCTCTGTTTAAATAGGGACACCCAGCAGGTGTGTTAGGTTATCAATTAACTAACCACACCAACTGCAGGTGTGTTAGGCCAGCCAATTAACTAACCACACCCACTCTGCCTAAGGCAGGAGAAAGGGGGGAAAAAGTTACAGGCTACAATTACAACACACTTTAAAAATAAATGAACCCACTGCACACTCCCCAAAAACACCAACCCCTGCTAGTATACACAGCACTTCCTTTTCCTTCTGTTTCTAACTGCACACACTTTAAACAACTAGCACTTCAAATCAACCACACAGATCAGAATACGCAAGCTGATCAGAATACGCAAGTGTATGTGTGTGGTTTAATTTAAAAATACCTCGTGTTTTATTTAGATTAAAAAAAAATCACATTTAACACACAAGTCTCCTTGCTTGGTAAATTATCCTTAAGATTTTGGGCTGAAGGAGTAGCTCAATGGTCATGGCCCGGCCTTTGACGTGGCTACTCTCAGTGCCTCAAACAGCAACATTAGATTGTAAGTTCTACAGGCCAAGCACTCCTCGTCCCTGCAAAAATCATGTGTGTAGTGCAGTGTTTTTCAACTGGGGATCTGATCTCAGACGCGCTATTAGAGAGGATTGATGTTCCTTACAATGCATCTGATCTCAGACACGCTATTAGAGAGGGTTGGGGTTCCTTATAATGCATCTGATCTCAGACGCGATATTAGAGAGGGTTGGGGTTCCTTATAATGCATCTGATCTCAGACACACTATTAGAGAGGGTTGGGGGTTCCGCAGAATTTCACAATATAATTATAGAGTTCATTAACCAAAACAAGGTTGGAAATTACTGGTATTGTGCTTTATACGTTGTCAGCAGTATATAGAAAATATTATATATAACAGACATATGGTGTTCAAACCGCGCTCATGCTTCCTAAGTAAAATCCTGTAGTGGAACTTTTTTATCCTCTTGCAGCTGCTTGACCTCGGTGCGTGTGACGGAGGGGTGCCAAGCGAGTAATAAAGGGGTCACCCCCATTAGGCACCCCCTTTCACCGTCTGGGAAGTGAGGGGTTAAACCGAAATGTACTTACAATACATATGTTCCCCTGCTTCACAACCAAAAGGTACGTCCCTTGGTTATCCTATTTCCACATTTAGAGGGAATTAATGTATGTTTATTCCCCTGCCTCATGGCAAACGGTTTTATTTGCTAGATGTGTATATTGGTACAATTATGGGTGTTTGTACCTTTGCAGTGTATGCAGCAACCACATACACTGGGATCCAGGTGGGAGGGAAAGGGTTAATGTTAATTTGGTGTTTATGGCCCTTTGTCCCTTTTCCCGCCTTTGCACGCTCCATTTTGCAGTCTCTTCATAGGTCGTCATTACAGCCCCATGTAACCGTATGGAGATTAGGTTCTAGGGCACCCAGGCATAAAATTATTTTTGCCCCTAGACCCTAGGAACCCCCTCACACGACCCCAACCGGGTCCGAGAGTTAATGACCCCGGTAAAGGGTTGCGCTCGTTATAAGAGTAAAAACGGCAAAGTCAGAATGAGCAGAAACCTGGAACCCATAACTCTGGTTCTGTTCAACCTAGAGGGCTGAGATGTAGTCCTAGTTCCGGCAGGATTGCATGGCAAATAGCGACCCTCTCGGGGCAACAGAACGGAGTCGGGGTAATGGTAAAGTTCGGGTTTCTGCCATTGAGTTGAATGGCGGAAAAAAGCCTCTTTGGAAAATGTGCTTTTAAAACTGTAATTATGTATCTCCGGTTCAGTGGGTCACAGCGAGCTGAAACTTGGCCACCATGGAGAGTCCCCTCCGGCATGAGGGTCTGGCAAGTTTCAGCCCGCTCGGCCCAGCCGAACGGATTATTTTAATATGTGTAGATATTAAAGAATGTACTGTTTTGCAAGGCTGGGTAAAAGCCCGGGAAGGCTAGAGCCCATATGATATATTAATGCTCAGGAGGGAGACGAGATCTACAATAAGCCCCATGATCAAAGGCTCCCCCACCCTGCTTGTGTATGCTAGAACAAAGCAGAGCAGGACGTGGGTACTTGTGATAAGTGTTGTGTTTCACACCTTGGGACAAAGGTTTTCCTGTCCCAAGCAGACTAGGCGACGCCAGTCTTGTGGGAGGGGGGCTATGGAAATGAGCCCCTGATTAGAATAATGCCCACCCAGGGGGCAGGTACTACCTTGCTTCTCACGTGAGCTGTCAAGGGGTCTTTGGGTGGAGGTAATTGAGAACCAATGCCTTGCACCCAATGTTAAGGTATTGGGCTGGAATTCCATATAAACCAGTGTAAACCCTATACCCATGGTCTTTGTGTTTTTGGTCTTCGTTGTGACTTCGTTTTGTATCCTGAATGAATTGCCAATCCTGTACCTGATTGCTTCATTGTACAACCCATAAGTAAGTGTCCATATTCTGTGTGTTATTTGTATATTTTGTGTGTTCACCTTCTTTAAGGAATAAACTATATTTATCATATCATAGTCGCATTCAATTCAACCCAGATATTTTGGTGTGTATTATATAGCCCTGTACTAGCTACCGTGACAGTGCGCTCTTGTGCTTTTTTCTTTTGTTATTATATGTAATAGTCTTATTTTTCCTTAGAAAAATTAAGACTCAACCAAGACTGGCCCAGATAAAAAAGGGCCATATTTACCCCGAAGTATTCGTCAAACATTTCAGTCCATTGGTGTCTATATTAAACGCTGCTGCCAGAATCACTCTACTCTTTCCTAAATCTGTCTCAGCGTCTTCCCTGCTGAAATTACTCTCCTGGCTTCCTATGAAATCTCGCACTCAATTCTCCTTATTTTAAAAGCTTTACACTCTTCTGCCCCATCTTACATCTCAGCCTTAATTTCTCGCTATGCTCTCTCCAGACTTTTGCTTTCCGCTCAAGGATGTCTTCTCTCTACCCCCTGTGTATATAAAGCCCTCTCCCGCCTTAAACCTCTCTCACTGACTGCCCCACACCTCTGGAATGCCCTTCCCTTCAAAACCCGACTAGCACCCTCTCTATCACCTTTTAAGACACTTGCTTAACGAAGCATATTAGTAGCTCCGCGACGAATACTATACACCTGATACATAAAGCTTGGCCCCCTGCAGGCGCACTTACCAGAATTCCCTCCTACTGTCTCTGTACGTTCTACTTACCTACCAATTAGACTGTAAGATCTTTGGAGCAGGGACTCCTCTTCCTAAATGTTACATAGTAGATGAGGTTGAAAAAAGACGTACGTCCATCAAGTTCAACCTATGCTTAATTTAGACAACAGATACTTTATTCTATATCTATACTTACTTATTGATCCAGAGGAAGGCAAATAAAAAACCCCATTAAGGGGAAAAATTAATTCCTTCCTGACTCCAAGAATTGGCAATCGGATTAATCCCTGGATCATCATCCTTCCCATGTATACTTATTTGGTATATCCCTGTATACCTTTCCTATCTAAAAAGATGTCCAACCTTTTTTTGAACAAATCTATTGTATCTGCCATCACAGTCTCCATGGGTAATGAATTCTACATTTTAACTGCCCTTACTGTAAAAAACCCTTTCCTTTGTTGCTGGTGAAATTTCCTTTCCTCCAACCTTAAGGGATGGCCCCGAGTCCTTTGTACTGCCCGTGGGATGAATAGTTCTTTTGAAAGCTCCTTGTATTGTCCCTGAATATATTTGTATATAGTTATCATATCCCCTCTTAGACGCCTCTTTTCTAATGTAAATAAATCTAATTTAGCTAGCCTCTCCTCATAAGTTAGAATGTCCATCCCCTTTATTAATTTGGTGGCTCTTCTCTGCACTCTCTCTAGTTCCATAATGTCTTTTCTTAGGATTGGTGTCCAAAATGGTACTCCATATTCAAGGTGTGGTCTTACTAATGCTTTGTAAAGGGGCATAATTATGTTTACTTCCCTTTCATCCATTGCCCGTTTGATGCAAGATAAGATCTTGTTTGCCTTTGCAGCTACTGCATGACATTGGGCACTATTGCTAAGCCTGTTGTCTACAAGCACTCCTAAATCCTTCTCCATCAAGGATTCCCCCAATATATCTCCATTTAATTTGTAAGTCGCCTTTTTATTCTTGCATCCCAAATGCATAACCTTACATTTATCTGTATTAAACCTCATCTGTCATTTACCTGCCCACGTTTCCAGTCTCTCCAAGTCCTTCTGAAGAGAAATTACATCCTGCTCTGATTCTATTACCTTACACAATTTAGTATCATCAGCAAAGATGGAGACTTTGCTCTCGATCCCAACCTCAAAGTCATTAATAAACAAGTTAAAAAGCAGGGGTCCCAGTACCGATCCCTCACTCACGACTTTAGCCCAACCTGAAAAAGTTCCATTTATGACAACCCTCTGTTGTCTGTCCTTTAACCAGTTTTCAATCCAGGTGTATATATTATTACTGAGTCCAATTTTCTTTATTTTGTACACCAACCACTTGTGTGAAACCGTATCAATGTTAATTTTGTTACAAATAAAAGTAACAAATGTTACTTTTTTAAGTCTGAAGCACTTATTCCCATGATCTGTTACTTTTATTGTTTGTTATTCATATGATTGTCACGTGTATTACTACAATGCGCTATGTACACTAATGGCGCTATATAAATAAAGACATACATACAATAGGCTGTTTTATGGCATGTAACAGGTGATTTGTCCCTGTTCAAAAAGGTGCCTCTAATCCAGCAGTGTGGTGGTTAACTGCTGGTAGTCAATTAACCAACACCACCTGGCTGATTTAGAGGTTGGTTAGAAAAGCCTGCCTTTGAGACAGGAAGAGAGATTCCTTAGTCCACAACTGGGCTGACCAAGGAAACAGACAGAGCAGAGGTTCCTGAGTCTCACAGATGAGACTGACAGAGGGATCACAGATGTCTGGAGCTCACAAGACTTCTACACCTGAATGCTGAGATAACCTCAGGTAAAGGCAGCAACCCAGGGAAGAGAGAAGCCTTCCCCCTACAACTACGAGACAGATGCGACTTTTCTTATAAGACTGATTATCTATGTCTGTGTGTGTGTGTGTGTATATAATATATATATATATATATATATATATATATATATATATATATATATATATATATATATATATATATATAAATGTCTCTATGATTTGGGCTGGTGAATCGCTGGACTACAAGTGTAAATATACTCCAACGTGGAGCAGATTTTGTTTGTGGATTTTCACATGTTTGCTGTGTTTAAAGCAACAGGCGCAATAAAGCCTTATTTAATTTCACCTTAAAACCAGTCTCCATTGCGTAACTCTGCACACATCTCTTACATGGCACAAGACTGCTTTGTAGATATGGGCCACAATGTCTACCAGTGGGATCCAGTATAATCAATGGAGCTTGTCTAGTAACACTGAAATTGCTTGTTTGTAGTTGAATGTACACGTCAAACACATTCATGTTGTATATTCGCACTGCATAAAGGTATGAAGAATTTAAAGCTGCAGACCAAGCAATTGCTACATGTGTTTTTTTTATTTTTAATAAATCAGTTCTGTACTATGAGAAAATACGTGTAGCATTTAAATTAAAAAAAACCTCTGACATTTTTAATGTATTATAATGTAACAAGCATAGCTTTGTTTCTATAGCAACCATTTACAAAGTCACTTCCTCTTCTGAAACAGGCTCTGGCACACCCCTTTTTGAGCCCTGCCCTCTCTCTAACAGTGCACCAATTGTATATAGTGACTGCCTGGTCACATGATCTTCCGCACAGAACTTTGCATCTTTGGTCCTCTTCTGCTGCACTGACAGCCATTTAGTGAACACCCGAGCTGAATCTTTGCCGATCGATCCCAGGAGAATAGATCAGTCGGCAACTTCGCTAATGACTTATTGTGTGAATTGTATTGATGAACATATTAAAGGGTAAAAAATTATTTTAAAAAAAGCAAAAAAACGGCTGCTTTAGGCTACGCTTATAGGGCCGGCGATGCGATGGTCACTGGAAAATCAAATAGAGATGACTTCCAGCGACCAATCCGTCGCTCCGTCACACCGCGCTTACTATAAGTGCACGCGACGGCGGCAATGCATTTGTTTTGCCGCGACGTCACTATAAGCGCAGCCTTAAAGTGAACCTTTTTCAATGCACGTCTGCACCTTCAGCTTGACAGTTATTTGAAGGCTTAACATCCTTCTCAAGGGTGTTCATTATTTTGAGAGATTTTGGCTTTAAAGACAGAATGAAAGGTTTGTGTTTAAGAGCACTTGAGAAATGCCTAAAACTGAATGTAGGCGAAGCAAACAAACTCTACTCACTGGCTGCATGGTGTGGAATATGATCTCTCTGTTAAGAGACGTTTTTATGTCTTAGAGCAAAGATTAAAAATGGCATCCAGAGGAAAGACGGAAACCAGCAAACTGCGGCAGAACTTGGAAGAACAATTAGACCGGCTGATGCAGCAGCTGCAAGACCTGGAGGAATGCAGGTAACGCACACTGTTCAAAGATTACTATTTTGGTGGCGAAATAACAGCCCTGAAACTTTTTAATTTTAAGCGCAGTCAGAAAGGGATTTGGCTCCGGTGATCTCCCCTCTTGATTGGCTCACAACGTACCATGTGACGCGTCGCCGCACGGGAAGACCATCTTGTTGTATCCTGGCTGACGTGCCACAGAGCGAAGAGGGACAACAAGCAAGGAGACACCGGTGCCTGCTAGAAAGGAGGTGAGGGACAGGTGTGAGGCACGCACGCCGCCGTCAGCAGCAGGGACCTAGCCTTACTGTATCTAGAAAGCTTTTTTGCTGTCATAGTTCTGTATATTCTGTTTCAAACCCCTGTGCTGTGTTTCTTGTTCCTTTCACTACTGTAACATGCCTGTCGAAGCATTTTGCATTTCCACGACACGCTGGTGGAGACCTGGGGTCCAATCCCTTTGCATTCTGGAATTTCCAGTCTTGCTCTTTGCATGTAGAAAAGCAGAATGACAAATCGACACAATGCTTATGAGTCACATAAATAACTGGTCTGAACTGGACCATTGCGAAACTTAGGCGTCTGTATGAAGGTGTGTGTAGTAGACAATTAAAACAAGTGCTGCACCTGCTAGCCTTTTTTAGTTGCAGAAAAATGGTTCATTTGGACCTAAATCTAAGGGTGGAAGTTATCAATGACATGGATTTATAAACCCTCTTTGAAAACCTTTGCTGCTAATAGAGGGGTCCGTATCACGTTGCAAAAACATTTGCTTGCTGCTCTGGCAGCAAAGAGGTAAAAAAAACATATGCAAGCTGATCAAAAAGTAACCTTGAACTACTACCCACCTTAAGACACACTTGCTTAAAGAAGCATATGAATAGCACTGTGGCTATTCTGAACACATGGCACATAAAGCTTGGCCCCCTGCAGATGCACTTACCAGAACTCCCTCCTACTGTCTCTGTACGTTCTCCCTACCTACCAATTAGACTGTAAGCTCCTCGGAGCAGGGACTCCTCTTCCTTAATGTCTAAAGCACTTATTCCCATGATCTGTTATTTATATTATCTGTTATTTATTGGATTACCACATGTATTACTGCTGTGAAGCGCTATGTACATTAATGGCGCTATATAAATAAAGACATACAATACAATACAATACAATACTATACAGGTTTTTGCCAGGCTGATCATTATGGGATACTGTGACACAGTCGCAGGATAATGGGCAGCTTTCTGTCCAATTTATAGGAGAAAGTGCAGACTTAATATGGAAGTGATCCATTCCACAGTTTCACAGTTGCTGAGACTGTGGGATAGAAACTCCAGGCCAGAGATTAGTGGTTCTGTTTTTTTCCCTCAACTGCTCTCCTAAATGAGGAAGAGGAATATATTGCAGTTAGTTTGGCTGCTTCAGTCTCTCACCTGGAGGCTGGGGGTATCGCAGCTCCCCTGCATCCAGTTCGGGGAGGACGCCCCCTTCACATACTTCAGCATCGGAGGATCTAATGGGACGCTGTCCCCATCTCACAGTTAAGGACTCAATGTTATTCTATTTTGTTTTTGTTCTTAAAGTGACGGTGTTTAAAAATGTGAAGTGTCACTAATGGAAGAATAAACCGGTGAAGGTTGAGGGCTGAGTGCCCCTTGTGTGTATATACGTGTTTGTCCCCCTTTTTATGTAAAACAAACCCTAGAAGACTGTGTCAGGAAGAGCCTGGGCATGCGGCAGCGCTACATAAAGGGAGCAGTTTGCCACAATACCTTTACATGATATGGGTACCTAGTTTGTCACTCGTAGTCCAGGCTTACGAGGCTCTTCAGTCTTATGTATTGTGCATTTAACGTGGATGGTTGCTTTTCCTTCAGAGATGAGCTGGATGCTGATGAGTATGAAGAAACCAAGAAGGAAACGCTGGAGCAGCTGAGCGAGTTCAATGATTCGCTGAAGAAGATCATGTCTGGAAACATGACGCTGGTAGATGAACTCAGCGGGATGCAGCTGGTGAGATTAGATTTCAAATTTATGCTGAAGAATAAACACAAGTGAGTGCACTGTGGTCTACATTGTGGGCTTTGCTATGTTTGTCTGTCTTGAAGGAAAGATCAAATACTTGGGGCTAGCAGCAGCTCATGCAGTAGTAGGGAGCTACTTGTTCATGGTAGATTTTGTCACACTTAACAAAGAGGCTGAAGAAGTAATTATGGGCCAGTCGGCCAGCATTCATTAGCGGACAAGTTAATAGAATGGTGGCATACCTTGAATCCAGTAACGTATTACTTTGACGGCAGGAAGAAATCGCTTTAGGGAAAATGCCAAGCAAGTCTTGAATGAGCACAGAAGATGATCAGGTTGTGGATTTGGCAAACCAGATTTATGTGACGTCTATGGAGCTCTCCCCCATGTGAGACATGTCAATGGTTTGGCAATTTAGGAGTAGATGCTAAACCGGCGGCATACATTGGAAGACGACCAGTGGAATTCCACAGGGACCTTTTTAAAGCCATCTAATGTCTTTAGTAAAGCTTGTGAGATTCTGACAAATAGAGGAAAATAACCCGTGGGGCTGTTGTGTTTTGTGATGAGGGAAATGAGCAGTGGGGTGGTGTACACCCAGAGGGATAGGCGAAAAGGAGACAGTGATGTATCTTCTCTAGCCATGAGTTCATCTAGTTCTGGAGGCCACATCTCTGGAAGGATAGGAGCATAGAGACTGTAGTCCTGAGCTTACATTAAGGGAAAGTTGTGGGCCTCAATGTGTACAGCACTGAAGATAGACAGAGAGCATATCATAGAGTGTAAGGCATATGTTCAATAGGTTTGAGCACACTTTTTTTTTTTAAATCATGAGAAAGTACTACATGTAATGAATTGTGGACACAGAATGTGGGTAATTGCAGAGAATAAGTGATTTCAAATCACGTACAACAGATAGTCATAAAGTTAAAGATCATTGGGACTCTGTGTTACTTTGATTAAAGGAAAAGAAACATAATGTGGTCTGTAACTAGTTTTCAATCTTTTTGTCCTGTCACACACTTGTCAACAGAGGTGCCACAAAAAATGTTTGTATTCTTATATACATTTCTAATGTGTCGTGGAACATGTGAATAAAAACAAAAACCCTATTGCTCTAATATTTGTAGGTGCATAGAATAGCAAGGCTGAGGAAGGGGGTTGACCATTTACTTTAAGATACTAAAGAGCCTCATCATGAAAGACATTAGATTACAATTGTAAAAAGAAACATTTGACGTTAAAAAAAAAATAACAAATATGATGACGTTCTTGGCTGAATTATTAATATTATTTTTTTTTAATGTTCCAATCGCCTACATTTAGCCAATTTAACAGCTTGTTTGCTTTAGTTCACTTTGGTCCTAGGTGGGACTGAGCCTTGAAATAGTGTAGAACAAACTGAGGTTATGGACCACACCAGTAGGACCTTCAGGACTGGTGCTTATATTCATTGCTATCTTTCATACCTAGGCAATTCAAGCTGCGATCAGCCAAGCGTTTAAGACACCCGAGGTTATTAGAATGTTTGCAAAGAAACAGCCTGGGCAGCTGCGGACACGATTAGCAGAGGTAATTCCGCCTGGATCTGTGACTTCTTATAACCCAGAACACGGTGACAGGTTAAGGAAAGGCTCTATTTCTATTTTGCTGCTGAGCGGTGTTCTGCTTCCCTGTCTCTTCTAGATGGACCGGGATCTGATGGTGGGTAAGCTGGGCCGAGATCTCTACACACAGCAGAAAGGGGAGATCCTCACTGCTTTACAGAAACTGGGAGAGAAGGTACCTCTGAAATGCGGCTGTGGCCATTTAACTGTATTCATGACACATGGGAGTTTATGCAGCAGTCTCCAAAGCTGGAAATATGCTTCTCTTAACTCGCATAACCTAATAGCATGTGTTAATTTTGTGTTTTAGCTGTAAGTTTTCTCCACGGTTTTATGACTCAATTAAACCACTAGGTTTGAAGTGGCTTTAACCTTGTTTTGCTGCTTTGCTGAACTGGTTTATTTGCTGCAATAATAACGAACTAAGGAAGGGAAGGGGTGGGGGACAGGGATGGGAAACCTCGCAACTGCTATTCAAATGTAAAGTTGCTGCAATCTGGGGTAATGTACAGTATTAGGACTAGAAAGAGAAAAGACAAAAGGTGACACTGTGTGCTCATCGGCATATCATTTCCCAGAATCCTTGGCTGCAGTGGAATCAGAGAAAAGCAGGGTTGCAGATCTGTCTGAGACATGTGAATGTGCTCACACGTTATATTTTTATTTGCATTGCAGTAAATAATTTTAGGACTAGAAAGAGAAAAGGACCCCATTGGAGAGCACTCAATACCTGTGTCATATCAGACACACTCTGACTCTACACACTGGACAGTGAAATCTAGTGTGATATGGATAGTGATAGGGTCTGGTGAATAGTATTAAAAGAACACTTTATTAGAGAGACTTACTCTCAGTTAAAATAAGGTGCAATAGAGTCCTAGTAGTGAATGGACTCTGCGTGTAACCACAACTAAAGAAGCGAATATTAAAAAGGATGGCAGAATGGGCTCCAGAAAGGGGTGGTGAAGTACGAACCAACCCCCCTGGTGAACCCTATTGTAGGCTCTATGGTGGGTGAGATATATGCCCAGTACTAACTTAATAGTGTACTGAGTGGCCAGATGTGGGTCTGGATGTAGGGGTGAATTAGTAAGTGTAACCTCAACTCCTATTATGACCCATATGTTAGAATAACACAGTGATAACTGGCAAAAGGGTATCCAAACCCTCCCACTTAATAAGACTCAATGTCCTATGTGCAGGGTATAATTATGATGGGTTGAAGGCTAACCCTGCAATGGCGAGTCCACAATATCAACTGATGAGGCAGCTAGTGCATATGCAGGCTAAGTCCGCTATTAATCTAGAGATGCCGCAGACCACCAGCTGCTTGCCTCTGTTCTTGAGGTCCCCGCTGGCTCCTTCCGGCGTGGCTGACTGCGTGCTGTGACGCGTCAGCCAGCCGGAGCTACATGGAGCTTGTGATTTCGGCGAGTGCCGCGTCACGTGACATGCAAGGGAACCAATCACGGACTGGATCCCAGCAGCCAATCCGATTTCCCCCCCCCCCCCATCCCCCCTGCTCCGATCCCCCCTTTCCATTCACCCTCCCGTTCCGATTTCCCCCCTCTGATTCCCCCCCCTGCTCCGATCCCCTCCACCCCCATTCCGCGCCAGGAAAAAATTCACCACAGATCGCGGTGCCTTACAAAGCTTTCTCAGCACAGCCTAGGTTTAAGAAGTGCATAGCCAGTAAACTTGGAATTCACTTTTTGGCCCAAGGGCGAGGTCAAAGGGAAAGGACCATGCTCAAAATAATCTACTAACCTGACCGGAACCTCCCTGTAACATGGGAGCCTTGAGAGAGATTTTGCTACGGCTACTTTTAGACTTGATCTAACCTGGTCTATTTAAGAATCGTCTGTCAGTCGTACATTCGACATACATGCCTAAGGATGGAATGTTAAATAATTGAGGTTGTACATGATACTAATGCAAGCTGCATGCTTAATAAACAGATGCACAACTGTATTCTTCATTCAGACCATGGAACATTTCGAGGTTGATTCATTAAAGGAGCAATTAATGCACTTTTAAAATAATTATTTTCACATCGGATTGAAGCAGGGGGTCTCCTCACCACCCAGGAGATGAACCACATTAATTTCAGCTCCGGGGACCCCTGCTTCCCGAGAGACAGACCTCTAAAGGAGGTGCTGGCATCTTGGCAGCGTTTAAAGCTCCCGCGTCACACGGGCCAATAGGAAGCCGCACCTGATGATGTGACTGCTTCCTATTGGTCCGCCAGAGGTGGGCGAGATGTGAACCCTGCTAACTGAACGGAGCGGCTACCGGCACCTACTACAGAGGTCTTTATCTCCGGAAGCAGGGGGTTCCCAGAGTTAAAAGTCAAAGGGGTTCAGCTCCAGGGGCCCCCTGTTTCAATCCCACGTTACAAATAAAGAGAATTCGCAACAACAAAAAAGTCACCTGCGTGGATTGCCTCTTTAATGGACCATTACCGGTTAACGCACCCCGAAGGGGCGTAAATTCCCATTCAAGTCAAAGGCAGATAAGACCCATTCCGGTGTGTTAACCCATAACGGACCCTTGTGCTTTCCACAGAGCCATGCAGCGTTCCGATATAGGCTGTACTTTACCTCTCAATGATGATAAAATCACCCGGACGGTCACAGCCTTCTTTACTGAACTACTTTCACATCTGCCGTGTTTGCAGATACAGGCTGAACATTCAGCACGTTTAGCAGGTGACATTGTGCTGTCCAGAAAAAAAAACAAATCTATCTACACTTAGAAACATTGTGCCCATATAACATGGTGAAAGGACAACGCGTTCCGAGTTTGAAAAGCGAGAAGTTCACATTCATTTTGTAAGTGCTAACTGAACAGACATAATCCCTGTGGAATGTGTCAGTCACTCCCGCGTCACAAGGGTTAAACACAGGCTTTTGGGAGCACTATTCCCATTGCATTACTAATTGTGGCACAGAAGCAGCTGGTATCTGTCTGCCCCCAGGCATATTGAACACTTGTCTAATTCAAGCCTGCTGATGAATATGCACGTCGTGTTGGAAGCAAAAAGCCGGAGTTTACCAAAACCAATGAGTAAAAAAAGAGAGAGAGAGAGGTGCAAGATGCAGAATAATTTAATTCCCAATACAGATAAAAACGATCCTCAGCCATACTCTAACCCTATTGCTGCCAGACTCTGTGACCTGTTAGGTGTACATAGCCCAAATAAGTAGAGTCACTCGACTTCCGTGGGTGCAATCTGTTTTATTTTGGCATTTCAGTGTTTCAATGCCATCAGGGTCCCGACAAAGGTGCGTCCTGACACTGAAATGTCAAATGGCAACAATAAAACCTTTTATTTTTTATCTGGTGAAGCCGACATGTTGATGCTATAGATCAGGGGCGGCCAACTCCAGTCCTCAAGGGCCACCAACAGGTCAGGTTTCCAGGATATCCCTGCTTCAGCACAGAGGGCTCAGTCATGACTGGTGCTGAAATTAATGGGGTTCAGCTCCGCAGACCCCCTGCTTGAAACTTGTATTAAAAAACGAAGACATAAAACTGGCTTGGATTGCTCCTTTAAGTCAACACAGCCCCACACTGCACAGAGCAATCGAGCTGTAGGAAAGTGTTACAGGTTTGGCTTTGTCGTTAATGTAGCTGGTGCCGGACGATGAAGCTTTCTTGTCTGAGAACGCGGGAGCTGCTCTTAGCCAGTTTCAGAAGGTCTCAGAAGGCTTGGGTGAGTCTTGCAGCTCATATTGTGCAACAGACTGTTGACTTCCCACTCGCCACTAATGTCTTCTGATCTCCCATTGTGTGGAATATGTCTGCCGGTAAAACGGAATCCCAGTCAACGTCTTGTGTGATTGTCATTCCATCTCTCCCTGTCACCTCACCCTTCCACTTCTCATTAATCTGTGTCTTCCCTCTTCACCCTTCTTCCCATGTTTTTTCTCTTCTCCTCTTGCGCTCATTTCTTCTCCAGCATTTTCCATTCCCGGTGTACTCTACTTGCTCCATGGTTTTGCTCTCTTCCCTACCTTATACCACCTCTAATCACCGTCTTTCTAAGGTTTCTGCCATTTGTTGCTTCAGATTGTGGCTGGCTGGCTACAAAAAGAGCCAATGTTAAATATCATCACCTAACGTTATAAATAAGTACCCATAGGTTAGTCCCTTGGGACTGCGGATTACCAATTCCATTGACTACCTAGCACTCGTGACCCAGAGCTCACCTTACAGAAATGGTGTTTAATATGTGATAATACAGCACTCCCGTTGGCAATTTGGACCCTTTTTTCAATACATTTTTAATATGATGGCCTGAAATGTTGCATTTGGCATTCGTGATTATCCCGTATTAAATAGGGGTGACCAACTCCAGTCCTCAAGGGCCACAACATGTTTGGTTTCCAGGATATCCCTGCTTCAGCACAGGTCGCTCAGTCAATGACTGACTGAGCCACTGATTGTGCCACCTGTGCTGAAGCAGGAATATGCTGAAAAGCTGGCCTGTTGGTGCCCTTTGGAAGACTGGAGTTGCCCACCCATGGCCTAAAGTGTGTAGGCGAGCTTCCATGAATGCTTTCTACGTATGACTGGACATCCCATTCTTGCTCCATGTCGGGAAGGTCGGTATAAATAATGGTTTTCTCCATTACTTAATTAAACTATTGAGGAATGGTGTTACTAGCCCCATTACTGGAAGTCAAAATCCCGTACCCACAAATAAAACACCCTGCAGCATAAGGGTTTATAGAACATCAAAATGAAGCCAGGGCCGACATTTCGGTCTCCTGGCGGGACCGTCTTCAGGATTATAGTTATTTAAATGCCTCTGCCTCTTTGCTTTCCTTTTACTCCATTAAAGTGACTTAATCTACCCAATTCCTTTTACAGGATCAGGAGACAAAGTCCTGGCTCTGGCGAGTATAGAAGTGGAAAATACGAAGAAATAAAGAGACATTCTGTGGAGTGAACACAAAGTTCTTCTGTGTTGAACATTGGGTTGGATTCCGGGGCAAAGTTTATGTACATTTTCTGAGTTTGTTTTGTATCCATACAGACTGTGAGTGTTTCATACTTTCTAAGGACTGATATCTGATCTCCATAACCAGCTCATTGAATCCCATGGACGTGTAAGAGGAGGGACAGTCCACATAGCATTTTTATCTTCTTTTCATCATGAGTGGCGAAGTTAAAGGCTCATCTTCATTACATTTGATATTTAATAATAGCACAAATTTAATACTTCCACTGGTTTCTTTGCTGTAGTTCCAGTGGATTATAGGTTCAGATTAAAAACAATGGGTTTGGTTTTATCACTTTGAATAAAAAGTCTGGGTTTTGTCCTGTCTGTTCTTCATCTTGTGAAAAATGTGAACCCTTTTCTTAACAGCTTCATTTTGATCTAGTGTGACCTAAATACACAGTTCTGTACATGGTTCAATGATACATACACAACTGCTGGGTCAAATGAATTGGGCTGCGCTTATAGTGCCTGGCGACACGACGTCGCTCCGAAACCAATACATTGAGTTCGTCGCAAGCACTTATAGTCGGCGCGATGGAGCGATGTCGCGACCCCAAATTTTGAAGCCAGGTCTATTAGATTTTTTAGAGACCGTCGCCACATGTAACTGTCTCTAAACCAACCAGAGACCGCGGCCCGCCCCCTTCTGTGATGTCACTAGCCTTGTCGCTTCAAATCAAATTATAACTTTCGCTGCTGGCGACGTTGATGTCATCGGTCGCGTCGCCGTCGCCGTCGCCAGCACTATCAGCGCGGCCTTACTTTGTAAGCAAGGGGATATAAAGACGCAGATTTGTTGGTTAAGTCTTGATGTTCGTTAAGTGATATTCAAGTGAATGGGCCTTAAGGTATATTAAGACGTAGGCCTCTATTCCCTTGTTGAATAGGTACCATAGGGGGCTATGCACTAAGCTCCGAGCTTTCGCCCTGGCCTGAAAAAAAATTAGCACATCCGATAAAAAAATGAAGCCGGCGGCGCGATTCACTAAGGCCCTCAGCTCATTTTCTATCGGACGTGCCCAAAACTGGCTTATCGTGCGTGCAATGTTTTTTCCCTCTGCTAGCGCACTGAAACTTCCTGTAAGCTAGCTGATAGAAAAAATAAGCCGCCTGTGACATTTGCATGGAGATTCTGCATCTCCATGCAAGGCTGTTACAGGCGATCGTACACTAAATAAATACATTTGAATAATAGTGTATATGAGCAGGGGGTCTCCGGAGCTGAACAGCATTGGTTTCAGGTCCGAGGACCCCCTACTTCAGGAGATACAGGCCCCGTTATGGGGTGCCGGTATCCCCTGCAGAATTTCAATGTCCCGGTCATGTAACGTGGACGCTTGTAAGTGCAGGGGATACTGGCACCCCATAACGGGGCCTGTATCTCCTGAAGTAGGGGGTCCTCGGACCTGAAACCAATACGGTTCAGCTCCGGAGACCCCCTGCACATCTACACTATGAAACACATGTATATTAAAAAAAGATTTAACAAACATCAATACACGACCCCCCCCCCCCTCATCCGCCCTAACACAGTGCAATAATGTGCAAAATTACTATTATCCAGATATGGATAATAGATTATTTGCCCATTATTAAACACTGCATTAGCATACCTAAATAAAGTAAATAAAAACAGTAGCCAGCTAATCCAATGAATACAAGCAGTAACAACATCAACAATGAATTAATTAAACCATTAACCAATGAAACCAATTAATTCCTAAACCAACTCAAAATGAATAGTAACACTAACCAATGAAGCCAATGAATTACTACAACATTAATGAATGTAAACATTAAAAGACAAAGAAATACATTCAAACAATATCTGAAATAACCATAAAACGCATTAGCTAACATAATACAACATTAACTACAAACGAACACCAATCGCAAACATTTTATTACATTAAGCAGGGGGAAAAAAAACAATCACATCCACATAAGAAACTGACATTAAAAAACCCAACAGCAATACCAAGCCACAAATGCCCCCCAAATATTGTCATAATAATGTATTCATCTGTTCCCTAAAGTGGTACAGATTAATATATTATCAGTCAATGTGCCTCCCCCCAAAAATCAAAAAACACATCCAATGAAGAAACCTGTAAAAAGAGACATTTATAAACATTCAATATATTACTTACCATTAGAAGCGGTGGCCCTGCGACTCCCGGGGTAACAGGAAGCTCACGTACCTTGAAGGCCTCCAACAGCATCCGATGCCATCCGCCATGAAGATCCGGATCAGGTACCCAAATCTTTTTTCTTTCTTTAATCACCTTCTATCTTTATCTGTCACCATTTCTTGATCTTCTTTATCTTCTATCTTTATCTGTCAATCCAAAAAACCCCATGGTAAATCCCAACCGATGTTGTCTCGTCATCTTCTTGGGCTCAAATGAGGCGTCACGACCTTAAATAGAGCTTGTGACGTCACATTTAGCCTCAAAATGGTTAACAGCCACCTGATTGGCTGTTCAAACCATGTTCCAACTTTAATGTTTTTTTTTTACATGATGTCACTTAAAGGGAATGATGCCAGCCAATCAGAATGGCTGTGCTTCATTTGCCTTTAAGATGACTTAACTAAGTGCAAGATGGCCGGCGTCACATGGTATTTCAGCCAGTGTGGGGAATTGGTTCCCACGATCTGATTGGCTGAAATACCATGTGAGCCGGCTTTGTCACGTCATCTTAAAGGCAAATGAAGCACAGCCATTCTGATTGGCTGGCATCATTCCCTTACAGTGATGTCATGTAAAAAAAAAAATGAAGTCGGAACATGGTTTGAACAGCCAATCAGGTGGCTGTTAACCATTTTGAGGCTAAATGTGACATCACAAGCCCTATTTAAGGCCGTGACGCCTCATTTGATAATTATTTCATTGTTGATGTTGTTACTGCTTGTATTCATTGGATTAGCTGGCTACTGTTTTTATTTACTTTAATTAGGTATGCTAATGCAGTGTTTAATAATGGGCAAATAATCTATTATCCATATCTGGATAATAGTTATTTTGCACATTATTGTACTGTATGTGTTAGGGGGGTGTATTTAGTTAGAAATAATGTTTAGTATTTTTGTAGGCACAACATTGGAACCGCAGGCCCGCGGGGACCCCGGGACGGCCGCGGGGTCAGCCGGGGACCCCCGCGCGACCCCCGGCCTCCCTCTGGGACCCCCGCGGGGTCAGCTGGGGATACCCGCCGGCCTGTTGTATGGGTTTTGCGCCTGGAAAAATGTAAATAAAGACATTTTTCAAAGTCCAGCTTTTTTATCACCTGCCTTGAGCTGGCGATCTTTTTTGAACGCAACTTTCGTGTACGATAACTTTGCGTAGCTTAGTGAATCCCGGAGAAGGGCAGAATTGAACGCAAACAGGTTATCGTACAAGCAAAGTTGGACTTTGAAAAATTTCCAGGAAAATGTCAGTTTAAGAACGCAAAGTGCCTGTTTGCGTGGCTTAATGAATCGTGTTCGGCGGAACATTACGTTCTAAGAGCACTTTGCCCTCTTAAAACGACTTAACGGAGCTTAGTGCATAGCCCCCATAGTGCCTTTGAGCAAAATGTGCATTTTTGTTTGTCATGCCTACTGTCACGGTAACTTGTGATAGGATATAATATACACCAAATAACTGGGTTGAACTGAACACGACTTAGATATAATAAAGAGAATTTATTCCTTAAAGAAGGTGAACACACAGGATAGTACAAATAACAGACAAAAAATACACTTACTTAGGGATTGGAATGAAGAAGTTATCGGGAAAACAGGATTAGCAATTCAACAGCAATCAGGCATCAAGTAGTTGGTAAATTGAAGACAAAAAGTATAGGACTGTCACTGGTTTATATGTAATTCCAGTCCAATACCTTATCATTGAGTGCAGGTCATTGGAGAACAATTACCTGCACCCAATCTCTTAACGTGGGAACATTGATAACCCATGCCCCCCAGCTAGTTGGCACATGCGTACTTCTGGCCCTGGGGGTCTCATTTCTTTAGCCCCACACAAAAGTCAGGGCGTCTACATGTCTACCAGACCTGGATCTGGTCAGGAAACCCTTTGTCTGTAGGTGTGAATTATAGCACTTACAGGCCACTCAAGCCCTGCGTTTCTCCGCCCTAATGTATACAGCTAGAGTGACTGAGCCTTTGATCAGGGGGTCTGTTGCAGACAATGGGTCGCCCCCCTGAGCATTTACATTTCACAGATTCAGAAATCTTCGCAGGCTTTTATCCCCGCATCAAAATATAATATAGTTTTTAATATCAAGACATATTAAAATAATCCGTTCGGTTGGGCCAAGCGGGCTGAAACTTGCCAGTCCCTCATGCCGGAGGTGACTCTCCTTTGTGGCCAAGTTTCAGCTCGCTGCGACCTTCCGGGCCGGAGATACACAAATACAATTTAAAACCCTTATTACTTTAATGCAGGATTCTCCGCTCTAACAATAAATCTCTGCTTTTCACTCTCCCATTGAAATCAACGGGCTCCGCCGCTATAGGCTTTCAATGGAGCAACTCCGCCATTGAAGTCTATAGGGAAAACCACAATTCTTTACATTGTCCCATACTCCGTCTGGTTGATCGGAGAGGACTGGGAATGGCCATGCAGTCATGCCGGAACACTGACTACATGCAACCCAAATCCCAGCCCTCTGGTCCTCATAGAACCGGAGATATGTGCTTACACATTTTATACTTTCGGACTTCGCCGTTTTGTCACGCTGTTCTTTTCTCCGCCATTGGAGTCAATGACGCAACCCTTTTCGGGCGTTCCTTTATTCTCGGACTCGGTGGTGGTCGAGTGTGGGGGTTCCTAGGATCTAGGGGCAAAAAGAATTTTATTCCTGGGTGACCTAGAACATAAATTTCCCACACCAATTGTGCTTGACCTTGAACTAGTGTTATAAAAGCTTTTTTTCAGATATTGTATCCGCTTCTGCGATTTGGATGGCTGGCTGCCAACCCGTTCCTGGAGGTCGGCGTCGAGGAATCCCCATTGAAATGAATGGCTCCATTGACTTTACAATGGGGAACCGCCGCTCCTCCTCTCGGGCGCCATCTGCTGGTCTTCTATAGAAACGGGCCCAAACCGCCGGATTCGCCATAGGATTCAATGGAGCTGCAATGGCGACCTAAATGGAGCCTGAAAAGCAGGAACATTGAACAAAGGGCTATAATCACTTCCTAACTATTAACCCTTCTCCCGAATGGATCCCAGTGTGTGTGGGTGCAGACACTGGAATGGTGACAATACATTATAACGGGAATACACATTTGGATGTTGCAGCAAGGTAAAACCACATTCCTGGACTGCAGTCCAGTTAACTCCTTGCCTCCCTGGTGAGGTCAGGGGGTGGCCATATGGGGTGCAACCCCTTTAATACTGGGCCAATCCCCCTCTACACCTACCTTCTATCGATCTGCTACAAAACATCTGACCCTAGCCACATATTGGAGTTTATACTTATGAGTGATGGGAAATCTAGTGTTCAGTAAAAATTGGATGTCCTTCCATATAAAACCAGTGTTTTTACTACTGCAGACAGTAACATTATCACAGCTGCTTTTCTTTGTGCTGGGACATTTCATGCTTCTAGAACCTATTTGTACTCTTGTGAGTGGGGAGGAATTTGTAGGGAAACTTACAAAAACAGAATTTAAGTTGCATTTACACATTACACACAACACATATCTTAATATATAAATTTGAAATTTGTATGGTTGGTGCTAGATGCTGTGAATCTGATTGGTCCTCAGCCTCTGGCCAATCAGATTGGTGGCTCTATGACATCACCCAAATGCCACTCTCTTCCCCCTTGGCCTTGCCTGACTCTCTCTCTCTGACTCTCTCACACTCATCACACTCACCGGCTCCCGGACTGAGGCTCCCAACGAGGAACGGATGGGAAGTGCGGCGCGGCCCTCCTAAACCAGCCGCCAACTCCACGCTCCTCCCCCCTCCCAAAGAGGAAGAGGGGAAGCGCAGCGCGGACCTCCTGCCCCAGCCTGCCACTCTTGCCCCCCTGCCAACTTCCCGACCCCACCTCCTGCCCCAGGCAGATGCCACGGAGATATCAGGGCCAGGAGGGGAACCATCTGCCGCCAGGAACCACCACCCACCCGGTCAAGGTCAGTCACTCACCCACTCAGTCAAAGTCACCCACTCAGTCAAAGTCCTGACTCACACACTTCCCCCCTCAGTCAGGTCAGCTGACAAATACACAGGGGGAATCACAGCTGGCAACGGAGGGGGGAATCCGAGATGTGAACTGGGTGGGGGGGAAAAGCTGTGAACAGGGGGGGTAACGGAGCTTTGAAGGGGGGGGCGTATTGCTGTGAATGGGGGAGAAAGAGAGGGGGGAGACAGTGGGAGGGAGAGAGATAGAGGGGGAGCCACAACATTAGATCCCGGGCAGCGCCGGGTATATCAGCTAGTATCTACTATATATTTCTGAAAGTGTCCTATGTGTCCGGGTCTGTATGTGTCTCCCTGTGTCCCTAGCGGCAATCTCATTGGCTCCCTTGGCCCGCCCCCGCACACCTCTCATTGGCCGGACACACACATACACTCACACTGAGACACACACAGATACACACACACACTGAGATACACAGACAGGACACACACACACACACACTGAGATACACAGA